>NW_026576688.1:0-22500 GCF_028641065.1 Leucoraja erinaceus
CCGTTTCCACAATTCGCTACAATTTCTTGTGGAAATCAGTACCTCGGTACCAAAAGAGATAAGCAGATCTAATTAGGCATGGCAGCTCTAATTAGGCATGGCAGCTCTAATTAGGCATGGCAGCTCTAATTAGGCAAGGCAGCTCTAAACTATCGACACACTTTCAAAACTTTAAATTATCGACACACAGTCTGTTGCCCAGAGTAGAGGAATTGAGGACCAGAGGACATAGGTTTAAGGTGAGGGGGGGGGAAACATTTAATACGAATCTGATGGGTAACTATTTCATACAATGTATGGAACAAGCTGTGGGAGCAAGTAGTTGAGTCTGGGACTATCGCAACATTTAAGAAACGGTTAATGTACAGGGATCACTGGTCGGCGCGGACTCGGTGGGCCGAAGGGCCTGTTTTAACTGTTTCTGTATCTCTAAACTAAATTAAACTCAACATTTAGACAGGTACATGGATCGGAGAGGTTAAGAGAGATATGGACCAAACGCAGGCAGGGGGACTAGTGTAGATGGGGTACATATACCGGTGTGGGCTATTTGGGCTGATGGGCCTGTTTCCACAGTGTATGACATTTAAGACCCCTCGAGTATGTTCCACCATGTACCGAGATCCTGTACTAAAGATATCTGGCGAACACGAAAGGAACAAATGCATTAGTGCCCCCATTTTACTTCGGAGTCAGGTGAGTGACTACGTGAAGAACCCCGCCAGGACGCATGCGTGCCATATCGCTTCACGCTTGCGAAACGACAGGCGGGGTGGAGCGTTCCCCCGCAGTGGTAAGTTTGAAACCGCGACCTGCAGGTAAGTGATTTACTCTGCGGTAGTTTTTGTCCCCGCGCTGTTTTACACGGGGGGGGGGAAGCTGGACAAAATAGTGTCCACAAGTGCTGCGAGTGAAGCTGGCTGGGGAGGACCGCGAAGTTGCGGGAGCCAGCAGCAGCTGAAGGCACAAGCCCCGTAAGGGATCAGCTGTGCCGACTTTTGGTCCCGCGCCGGCCAGAACACCACAACCGGGCGGGAGACTATTCAAATGGGGCCGTCGACTTTTGACAAGTCGAAAACGGCAGAAGACGGGGTGGAACGACGTTCCCCCGTAGCGACAATTTTAACTTGGACCTGCAGTTAAGAGCTGCGGTCTTTTTGTGTTTTTACCATGCTAATTACAGGTGGAGAAACCAACGGGCTGCGACAAAGCTGGTGGGCTAGATGGGATCAGCTGTGCCCGATGTCGCCTCCGCACCGGCCATATCCACTCCACGGAAGGGCAGCAAGGACACAGCTGGTGAGGGAGGACCGCGGAGCAGCGGGCAGCCAGCAACGGCCAGCGGCACTCAGATCACCGATAGTGGGATCAGCTGTGCCCGGTGTTGCCTCCGCACCGGCCAGATCCACGCAGGCCGGCGGAAAGGCTAGACACAAAAATAAACAAGGTCGTGGACTCAGAGGAATCCGACTTTGAACAACCGCGGGCGGCCAGCGACCGTGAGCGCTGGAGCCGGATGGAGCGGTGTGTGGAGCATTTGCTCCAACGTGATAGACTCCGGGAGATGGAGTCAGGTCACTGTGGGCCCTATGATAAACCCACAGCAGTACCTCTTGAAGGGCTGCACAGTGCTTCTACCCCCATCAGAGGGGAGCACTGCGAGTCAGTTCTGGGCTGACCTGGAAGAGGGTTTCGCAGAAGGAAAGATAAGTGTGCAGGGGGTGCAGGAGCAAGAGAACCTACTGGACTAATAAAAGACTCCAACAAACACTACAGCCAAAGACAGCACCCCTATGCACCCACCAGCAGAACTGGTGAAAGCTCGAAGGCCCGGTATTCAAAACATGAGTCTTTTTAGGCCAGGGCCCAGACCGGCCTTCTTGGAAGATGCGGGGACCTCCAACGCCAACCAAACCGAAAATCCAGACACCAGCGCAACAACAGCAGCGAAGAACCTACAAAAAGAAGTAAATCTGCCACTGGTAACTATGGAGGTAGGTGGGTCTGGTTCCCTACAAAATACAGGGAGCATGGAGGTTGGGGGGAGATTACACTCTTTTCTGAATGCATGGAGCATGTTAACAACTGATACTTACATCTTAAGCAGTATCCAGGGATATACAATAGAGTTTATATACAAGTACAGCCCTCCAGTTCAACATATACCGAACCGAATGTTCGTGCTTTCTGATAAAGAAAAATCAGAAGCGCAAGCTGAACTAGAGCGGCTTTACATCAAAGGTGTAAATTGAGAAAACTCAACACGAACCATTAGAATTTGTGTCCAATATATTTATCAAGAACAAAAAAGATGGTGGTTGTCGCATCACCATAGATCTGACAAAATGGAAACCTTTGTTACTGCTAAACAATTAATTTCCAAAGGTTACTTCATGGCCAGCATCGATTTAAAAGATGCTTACTATTCAGTGCCTATACGAGGTGACCACAGATGTTACTTAAAGTTCAACTGGGTGGGACAACTCTGACAGTATAAAGCACTGCCAAATGGTTTATCATCAGCCCCCAGGCTGTTCACAAAAATTTTGAAACCAGCCCTAGCGTTTCTACGGAAACGTAAACACATGGTCATGGCATATTTAGATGACATACTCATTGTGGGCAAAACTTTGGAATTGGCCAAACAAACTGTAACAGCCACAAAACAGTTATTTGAAATACTGGGATTTATTATCCATCCAGTTAAATCTAAACTAACGCCTTCCACTACTATGGACTGTTTGGGGTTTCACCATTGACTCAGTTCACATGTCAGTGACTCTGCCTAAGGGAAAGGCTAGAGATTTAATAGAGGCTTGCAATAACCTCATTGACCTCAGCAAACCATCCATCAGATTGGTAGCAAAAGTAATTGGCAAAATGGTGGCTGCCTTTCCAGCCACACAATTTGGACCTCTACATTACCAAAACTTACAGAGAGCAAAAATACAAGCGCTCTAAATTAATGCAGGTCACTTTGACAGACCTATGAAACTACCAATCAGGCTAAAATGGAATAAAATGGTGGATAGATAGCATCTGGCTTTGTTCCAATCCAATCATTGTCAGTAACCCTTCCATGGTACTACAAACTGATGCCAGTGCACTTGGGTGGGGAGCCACCAATACCATCACCAGCTGTGGAGGTAGATGGACTGCTCAGGAGGCATCATTATTACTCACACTGGGCATAAACTACCTGGAAATGTTGGGTGCATTCCATGGCCTAAAGTCATATTGTACTGGATCATATCACCAGCATGTTAGACTACAGATAGACAATACCACCATGGTAGCATATATCAACCACATGGGTGGAAACAAATCGACATCATGTGACAATCTGGCTAATACAATTTGGCAATGGTGTATCCAGAGAGATATTTGGATATCAGCTACTTACCTACCAGGAAGACTAAATTTAGTGGCAGACACCAGGTCACACAAATTTAATGAAAACACCGAATGGATTCAGATTCAGATTCAGATTCAATTTTAATTGTCATTGTCAGTGTACAGTACAGAGACAACGAAATGCATTTAGCATCTCCCTTGAAGAGCGACATAGCAAACGATTTGAATAAAAAAATAATAAGTGTCCGGGGGGGGGGGGGGGGGGGGGGGGGGGGGGGGGGGGGGGGGGGGGGGGGGGGGGGGGGGGGGGGGTGGTGGTGGTGATTGGCAGTCACCGAGGTACGTTGTTGAGTAGAGTGACAGCCGCCAGGAAGAAGCTGTTCCTCGACCTGCTGGTTCGGCAACGGAGAGACCTGTAGCGCCTCCCGGATGGTAGGAGGGTAAACAGTCCATGGTTGGGGTGAGAGCAGTCCTTGGCGATGCTGAGCGCCCTCCGCAGACAGCGCTTGCTTTGGACAGACTCAATGGAGGGGAGCGTGGAACCGGTGATGCGTTGGGCAATTTTCACCACCCTCTGCAATGCCTTCCGGTCGGAGACAGAGCAGTTGCCATACCATACTGTGATGCAGTTGGTAAGGATGCTCTCGATGGGGATGTTGAATACAAAAGTATTTGCTGATATTACAGCAAAATATGGAACACCAGATATCGATCTATTCGCATCCAGACTTAACCACCCGTTATTAAATTATGTTTCATGGGAACCAGACCCCGGGGCAGCGGCGACAGATGCATTTTCGCTGCTTTGGGGGAAATTGTTTATTTACGCATTCCCTCCTTTCTGCCTCATCAGTCGGATATTAAGGAAAATACAACAAGAGTCTGTGTCTGGTATTTTGGTAGTACCCGATTGGCCTACTCAATCATGGTTCCCAGTGGTACTAAACATGGTATTAGAACCATGTATCACCATCCCACATAGACCAGATTTATTGCTACATCCCGTAACAAGGGATAGCCACCCATGCCATAAACGTTTGAACTTATTAATTTGTAGAGTTTAAAAATACCTCTACTACAACTGGGACTGACAGACCGAACAGTGAACATGATCTCGGCGGCCCAAAGACAGTCAACCAAAAAACAGTATCTGGTCTATATCAGGAAGTGGGAGATGTATTGTCACAAAACAACATCACCTGTAGAGACATGAACATCCCGTCAGTTCTGGAATATCTGGCAGGCCTCCACTATGATGAGGGGCTCAGTTACAGTGCCATCAACTGCGCCAGAAGTGCCCTATCGACTTACCTATGGCAGAGGACAGAGTGTTACTCTGTTGGGACTCACCCACTGGTAACAAAACTTATGAGGGGAATTTTAATACTAATCCCCCAAGAACCAGGTACTCCCAAATATGGGATGTAAGTATTGTCCTGAAGATGCTCAGGAATTGGTCTCCAGCAACAGCTCTGTCCCTACATAGACTGACATTAAAAACAGTCATGCTAATGGCATTGGTCACGGCACAGAGGGTACAGTCACTGCATAAACTCAGACTGGACAACATGACTTCCTCAACTGAAAATATTACGTTTCATATCTATGAGTTAGTAAAGCAGAACAGACAGGGATCAGCAGTCCTCAATATACAATTTAGGTCATACCCAACAGATGACCGTCTCTGTATAGTAAGACATTTGTCGTTATACATGGAGAAAACGAAAATCATAAGCGGCAATGAGAAGGCACGTTTTGGTCAGCCACTAGCAACCACACAAAAGAGTGACGGTCCAGACCATCTCAAGATGGCTGAAACAGGTGCTAACACAGGCTGGGGTGGATACTAATATTTTTAAATCTCATTCCACCAGGGCTGCAGCTACATCAGCAGTTATACAGTTGTATGTACCAATGGACCAAATCCTCAAGGCAGCAGGATGGTCAGGGGAAAAAACATTCCAATTATTTTACAATAAACCAGTAATGAAACCTGGAACGTTTGCAGAAACAAATTTAAGTTCTGTAAATTAATTTAAACCCATAAAAAGGGGTTATAATTTTATGTTAATAAATTTTATGGTTTCAATGTCGAATTCATGTCCAAATTATGTTAACACAATTCCTCCTACAGTCATCAAGGCAGACGTGATGCATGGACTTGTTTCCACAGCATGAAATCACAGAGCTTTAAAATCTTCATGTAGTCACTCACGTGACTCCGAAGTAAATTAGTAAGATTAAACGAGAACTTACCAGTTTGAAGTTTGATCTTTATTTTATGAGGAGTTACGATGAGGGATTACGTGCCCTCCGCTCCCACCCTTGATCATATACTTAACTGGTATCTCTTCTCTAATCTTACTATGTTTAGTCATTACAGTTATCTGAGATTTCACACCGCTGCTTTGAAGAATGACACGCATGCGTCCTGGCGGGCTTCTTCACGTAATCCCTCATCGTAACTCCTCATAAAATACAGATCAAACTTCAAACTGGTAAGTTCTCGTTTAATCTTACTATTTTATTGTCAAACATTCATAGCAAGAAACTCAATTAATCTGGCTTTAAGATTTTGCATATTTTAATCAAGGAGTTAAAAAATGTTCGCTGAGCCAGATGTACACAAATGAGTCTACAACGAGCCCAAGTCTACTTGCAGAGAGAACGCATGATGCATTAATTGAAAATTAAAAACAGACCTTAATTTGTTCCCTGAGGTTCATATTAATACTTTATCTAATCCAAATAACTGGCACCAGAGATCAAAACTAAAGGGATTTATTTAGTCTCTTAGAGTTTAGAGATACAGCGTGAAAACGGGCTCATCAGCCCACCGATCCACGCCGACCTGTGATCACCCCGTACACTAACACTATCCCACACACACTGGGGATAAATTACAATTTTACAAAAGCCAATTAGCATAGAAACATAGAAAATAGGTGTAGGAGTAGGCCATTTGGCCTTTCAATAGATAACAGACAATAGGTGCAGGAGTAGGCCATTTGGCACTTCGTGCCAGCACCGACATTCACTATGATCATGGCTGATCATCCATAATCAGTACCCCGTTCCTGCCTTCTCCCCATATCCCCTGACTCCGCTATCTTTAAGAGCCCTATCTAGCTCTCTCTTGAAAGTATCCAGAGAACCGGCCTCTACCGCCTTTTAATGCAGAGAATTCCAAACTCACAACTCTCCGTGTGAAAACGTTTTTCCTCATCTCCGTTCTAAATGGCTTACCCCTTATTCTTAAACTGTGGCCCCTGGTTCTGGACTCCCCCAACATCGGGAACATGTTTCCTGCCTCTAGCGTGTCAAACCCCTTAATCTATATTACTAAAAGTCTGATCTTGACCACTTCCTGTACTGTATATTGATTTTAGAAAAAACGCTGCCACTTACGGCTGTGATTTTTGGCCATCTTACACAGAGTCCCCATCCGCTGCGCAGGACGAGAGGATTGTTCCCATCGATGAAAAATAAAAGAACCATTAGTGTTTAAAAAATGTTGAGATTCTCGCTCCTGAAGACCACGCCCCCTACGGAGGGACTGTAAAACTCGGAAGTGTGGAGGAGCCTCAGTTCTTGGCAAGATGGGGGAGCGAGAGGTCGCAATTCTCAGTCTGAGCTGTGAATAACACTGAACACATGTCTACTAAACTATGAGTGGTTTTACTGGACTGTCAGTGCCCTTAATGTGGTTTGAATATGTAGTTTGAAAATGCTAAAGCTGCCTTGCCTTTGGTTTTGAAAGTGCTATCAGGAACAATCTTCTTGCATCTAGCCAGTCCAATCTTCTTGCATCTAGCCAGTCTTGGTGAGACCACACCTGGAGTATTGCGTACAGTTTTGGTCTCCTAATCTGAGGAAAAGACATTCTTGCCATAGAGGGAGTACAGAGAAGGTTCACCAGACTGATTCCTGGGATGTCAGGACTTTCATATGAAGAAAGACTGGATAGACTTGGCTTGTACTCGCTAGAATTTAGGAGATTGAGGGGGGATCTTATAGAAACTTACAAAATTCTTAAGGGGTTGGACAGGAAGATTGTTCCCGATGTTGGGGAAGTCCAGAACAAGGGGTCACAGCTTAAGGATAAGGGGAAAATCTTTTAGGACCGAGATGAGAAGAACATTTTTCACACAGTGAGTGGTGAATCTCTGGAATTCTCTGCCACAGGAGGTAGTTGAGGCCAGTTCATTGGCTATATTTAAGAGGGAGTTAGATGTGGCCCTTGTGGCTAAAGGGATCAGGGGGTATGGAGAGAAGGCAGGTACAGGATACTGAGTTGGATGATCAGCCATTATCATATTGAATGGCGGTGCAGGCTCGAAGAGCCGAATGGCCTATTCCTGCACCAATTTTTCTATGTTTCTATGTTTCTAACCCCTTAAGAATTTTGTAAGTTTCTATAAGATTCCCCCTCAATCTTCTAAATTCTAGCGAATACAAGCCGAGTCTATCCAGTTTTTCTTCATATGAAAGTTTTGGGTCAATCTGAAGGAAAGTCTCGAACTGATAATTTGCCCATTCCTTCTCTCCAGAGATGCTGCCTGTCCCGCTGAGTTACTCCAGCTTTTTGTGTCTATCTCAATGTCTCTCTATCCCAGTCTGTCTACAAGCCTGTTAAACATTGCTATTGCATCTGCTTCCACTTGCATCCTTTAGTTCATCACTCTATGGGGGCGCTGCTCTGTAGGGGGCGCTGCTCTGGCAGCAGCCATGTCAGCAGCGTGTCAGGTCGCCTCCCCCGTGGCCTAACATCAAGGATCGGCGCGGCCTTTCCCGGAGACACGCCCGGGGGCTTCAGCGGCGGGCGCAGCGTGGACTCTCGGCGTGGAGCGGGTGAGCCCTCGCTGGGGCTCGCTGGAGGGGAGTGCTCCGTTTCGCTGGCCCGGGGCTGCCAGCAGCTTGAAGCCGCGCGTGGTCTGCAGAGTTCCAGCTGGCGCGGCGTCTACAGCCCGGGATCCCTCGTGGGGGACCCGGGGGAAGAAGAAGCCATCACTGCCGGCCCGCGGCCAACTTCTACCGCGGGTCCGAAATGGACTTACCATCACCCCTGGAGGGGAGCTTCGACCGCCGGCCCTGCAGTCTACGGTGCTTCTGGCTGCGGCGGAGTCTTTAAATCTCGACCGCCGGCCTGCGGCCTACACCATCTTAAAGCCGCAGTCTCCGGTGAGGAAGAGACGAACCTGGACTGACTCTGGACTCTGGTCCTGTCCACGGAGGGGGGGGGGAGGGGGAAATGGAGGAGGACTGGCCAAATTTTGTGCCTTCCACCACAGCGATGAATGCTGTGGTGGATGTTTGTGTTACAGCTTTATTGTGGTTGTGTGTTCTTTATTATTGTACTGCTGCTGACAACCCAAATTCCCCCCGACCCTGGTTGTGTGGCAATAAATTATATTAATCTAAATCTGATGATTCGGGTCGAGACCCTTCCTCTGCGCTTCAAATGCATTGAGCAAAGGTTGTGGCGTGGAAAGCAGAGACAAATCTGTTGAAGGAGAAGGAATCAAAATGAGGAGATTTCCTCATTTTATTTTTAACAGGGCTGTAATCTGTTCTCAGGCAATCTTAATCAATGCTCAGCTTCATTTCATAGCCTTGATTTGGCCATATGTTGCTACCACTGAATGTCCCTCTAGGCAGATCCACACTCTGTGTGGAAAGGCGTGCTGCTGACTGAATAATCATTTGGATTGCAAGCAGAGCAGAGCGGAGTAAGCAAAATTGTCATTAACAAGAGGTGAGTGAAATCACGAGAGGAATAGATCGGGTGGATGCACTTGCCCAGAGTAGCTTGAATCGAGGATCAGAGCACATAGGTTTAACGTGAAAGATTTAATAGACAATAGACAATAGGCAATAGAAAATAGCTACAGGGGTAGGCCATTCGGTCCTTCGAGGGTAGGCCATTTGGAACGGAGATGAGGAAAAACCTTTTCACCCAGAGAGTTGTGAATCTGGGGAATTCTCTGCCACAGAAGGCAGTGGAGGCCAATTCTCTGGATGCTTTCAAGAAAAAGTTAGATAGAGCTCTTAAAGATAGCAGAGTCAGGGGATATGGGGAGAAGGCAGGAACGGGGTACTGATTGGGGATGATCAGCCGTGATCACAGCGAATGGCAGTGCTGGCTCGAAGGGCCGAATGGCCTACTCCTGCACCTATTGTCTATTGTCTATTGGTAAACATGACAATAAACTAGACTGAAACTGAAATTATTGTGTACTTATGGCAGACGTGGATAGATTCTTGATTAGTACGGGTGACGGGTTATGCTAAGAAGGCAGGAGAATGGGGTTAGGAGGGAGAGATAGATCGTGATTGAATGAGACTGGATGGGCCGAATGGACTGATTCTGCTCCTATTTCTTATTGACTCCAAAGATGTACAGGTTTGTAGGCTAATTGGCTTTGGTTAAATTGTAAATTGTCCCTACTGCGTGTAGGATAGGGTTGAAGAAGGAACTGCAGATGCTGGAAAATTGAAGGTAGACAAAAGTGCTGGAGAAACTCAGCGGGTGCAGCAGCATCTATGGAGCGAAGGAAATGGGCAACGATTTGGGACAAAACCCTTCTTCAGACTGATGTTGGGTGGGGAGAAGAAAGGAAAAAGGAGGAGCCCGAGGGCTGAGGGAGAGCTGAGAAGGGCTACCGGAAATTGGAGAATTCAATGTTTATGCCGATAGGGTGCAGACTGCTCACTATCCTGTAGGATAGGGTTGGTGTGCGGGGATCGCTGGTCGGCACGGACCTTGTGGGACGAAGGGCCTGTTTCTGCGCTGTAACTCTTAAGCGGGGCTTCTCGGACTGGGACGAGTGCAACTGTGGAGAGGTACATACAGATAACAGCCCACCTACTGACTTGCGGCGAAGAGGCATGCACTGCGGACGATCTTCGCTGAGGCACAGACGTGGCACCGGCTGTGGCAGAACGTTGTCTGACACACGAGCGGAACTCTAAAGTGTAAAGCCTGAAGCAAAGACCAGTGAGATTCCCCTCCCCCGCACTGAACCACGCTCCATGTGACATTGCTGAGTGTCACTCTCTGTACAACTCTGTCCGAGGTCCCTGAGGCGTAACTATCCTCTTTGACCTCCCCATCTTCCACAGAGATGAAACCTATCTGTATTGGAGAATGTTTAACACTTGGGAAAAAGTCCCATTGTAATTTATTGAAACATGACACGGTGCTTTGCATAACAATTAAGAGGTTGTTTTTTTTTTCCCAAAATAAAATCAATGGTCAATTTTCATTCTTGGAGGAGATTTCAAAGTCACGCCACAAAACTTCTACAAAGCCAAGGAGAAAAGGGGAGAGATTTTTCATTGGGCTTAAGGGCCTGTCCCACTTACGCGACATTGGCGCGCTAATTACACGACCTCGTGGTCGCTTGAGGCGTACGGGCACCGTATGGCCGTGCGGGGGCCGGTCCCACTTAGAAGCGCGGAGTTGTGCGGGGCAGGTCCCGACATCGCGCGGGGCTCCGAAATTCCAGCAGTGACCGAAGTCTTCGAGCGCCCACGCCTGTCGGCACGCAGGAGCGTTGTGGTCGTACGCAGCGTCTTGATGGAAAGACAATACATGTTTACAATCGAGCAATTTAGTGAATGGTTCCATGATAGTACTCGCTAGAATTTAGAATATTGAGGGGGGATCTTATAGAAACGTATAAAATTCTTACGGGGTTGGACAGGCTAGATGCAGGAAGATTGTTCCCGATGTTGGGGAAGTCCAGGACAAGGTGTCACAGCTTAAGGACAAGGGGGAAATCCTTTAAAACCGAGATGAGGAGAACTTTTTTCACACAGATAGTGGTGAATCTCTGGAACTCTCTGCCACAGAGGGTAGTTGAGGCCACAGTTCATTGGCTATATTTAAGAGGGAGTTAGATGTGGCCCTTGTGGCTAAGGGGATCAGGGGGTATGGAGAGAAGGCAGGTACAGAGTTGGATGATCAGCCATGGTCATATTGAATGGCGGTGCAGGCTCGAAGGGCCGAATGGCCTACTCCTGCACCTATTTTCTGTTTCAATGTTTCAAGGACAGTTTTGAGTGTGGCATTTAAAAGACACTTGCAGAGCTGCATGGGCAGGAAAGGAATATTCACTATCAGTCCACTGCACTGTATCTGGGTGTACAGACAACATACAGCAATGAAGGAATATAGAATAGAATGAATAGAATAGAATGCCTTTTATTATCATTCAAACAGCTTGGATAGAACAAAATGGCATGTTTTACAGTCTTAACAATTACAAAAAAAAACCAAGACACACACTTAACACAAACATCCATCACAGTGAGTCTCCAACATCTCCTCACTGTGATGGAAGGCAAAGTCTAATCTCTTCCCTTTGTTCTTCTCCCACGGTCCAGCAGACCAACTGCAGTGTCGGGGGGGGAAACTGGGGATCCCGATGTTAAAGCCCCCCGTCAGGCGATCTTGGGCCCCGCTCCGAAGCAGAGGGTGATGGTGGAAGGTTCCTTCTTGGACTGGAGGCCGGTGACTAGTGGTGTGCCTCAGGGTCCATTGCTGGGCCGGTTCCTGTTCGTCATCTACATCAATGATTTGGATGAGAACATACGGGGCAAGAGTAGCAAGTTTGCTGATGATACAAAAGTGAGTGGTTTTGCTGATAGTGAAGATGGTTGTGAACGATTGCAGCAGGATGTGGATCGATTGGCCAGGTGGGCAGAGGAATGGTTGATGGAATTTAATACAGAGAAGTGTGAGGTGTTGCATTTTGGGACGTCGAACAAGGGCAGGACCTACACAGTGAATGGTCGGCCTCTGGGTAGTGTTGTAGAGCAGAGGGATCTAGGAGTACAGGTGCATGGTTCCTTGAAGGTGGAGTCGCAGGTAGATAAGGTGGTCAAAAAGGCTTTTGGCACGTTGGCCTTCATCAGTCAGAGTATTGAGTATAGAAGTTGGGAGGTCATGTTGCAGTTGTACAAGACGTTGGTGAGACCGCATTTAGAATATTGTGTTCAGTTCTGGGCACCATGTTATAGGAAAGATGCTGTCAAGCTGGAAAGGGTTCAGAGAAGATTTACGAGGATGTTGCCAGGACTAGAGGGTGTGAGATATAGGGAGATTCTTTATTCCTTGGATGAGGGGTGACCTTATGGAGATGTATAAAATCATGAGAGGAATAGATCGGGTCGATGCACGGAGTCTCGTGTCCAGAGTAGGTGAATCGAAGACCAGAGGACACAGGTTCAAGGTGAAGTAGAATAGGAAACCAAGGGGTAACGTTTTCACACAGAGTGTTGTGGGTGAATGGAACAAGCTGCCAGAGGAGGTAGTTGAGGCTGGGACTACCCATCGTTTAAGAAACAGTTGGACAGGTACATGTATCGGACAGGTTTAGAGGGATATGGACCTAGCGCAGGCAGGTGGGACTAGTGTAGCTGGGACATGTTGGCCGGTGTGGGCAGGTTGGGCAAGTTCCCACACTGTATCACTCCAAAGGCGGTGCCTTTACCACCTCATGCAGCTGAGGAAATTCAGAGTCTCTCTGAGGATCCTTCAATCCTTCTACTCTGGTGCTGTAGAAAGCATCTTGTCCGGAAACATCTCGGTCTGGTTTGGGAACAGCTCTGCCCAGGACAGGAAGGCTCTGCAGAGAGTAGTGCGTTCGGCCGAACGCACCATGGGAACTACACTCGCCCCCCTGCAGGACCTATACACCAGGAGGTGCAGAACCAGAGCCAGCAAGATCATGGGGGACCCCTTCCACCCCAGCAACGGACTGTTCCAGCTGCTACGGTCAGGCAAGTGCCTCCGCTGTAACGCAGCCAAAACAGAGAGGATGAGATGGAGTTTCTTCCCACAGGCCGTCAGGACTGTAAACTCTGATCTAAGCACGGCGTAAATACTATTGCGTCTTCTTTTTTTAAGGCAAGGCAAGGCAAGGCAACTTTATTTATACAGCACATTTCATACATGAGGCAGACTCAAAGTGCTTCACATAAAAACATGTCATACAATAAAATGAAATAATAAAATGAAATAAAATAGAACTAAAAGAAAAGAAAAGCAAAATTAAAAATGCATTATAAAAAGTGCAAAAGTTAAAAGTGCAATGTAGTTAAGATTTAGCTGAAAGCTAAAGTAAACATAAAAGTTTTCAGTCTTGTTTTAAAAGTGGTCAAAGTTGAGGCAAGTCTTAAATCTTCAAGAAGTTTATTCCAGCTATTTGTTGCATAGTAACTAAATCCTGCTTTCCCATGTTTTGTATTTACTATGGGAATCACTAACAGATTGGTTTCAGAAGATCTTAGCGGTCTAGAAGGCTTATATATTGGAATAAGCGTAAATACTGGTTCTGTTCTGTTGTTCTGCACAATCCCACAAGCATTGCCGCGTTCATTTCTCTGTACATCTTGTATGTGTATGTGACAAATAACATTGACTTGCCTTGACCTGACCCTCTCTGGCTCTATACAGGAGAACAGTCTCACATGTGGGGGAGAAGGTGTGTGCGGGGAATATTGTTCACGGCAGCATGAATTGTTTGAGATAAACCAGCGAGTGTTTACTGGGGCCTGGGGCGTGAGATTAATTAATTTTACTGGGCACAGCAATTAGCAAGGGGACAGTCTGGTGTCAAGTGCTCACACTGAGGTGCGGATAACAGCAGTGAGAGTGCGCAGGAGGTCTCCCATTGCAAGCAGCCACACAGCCAGCGGACACAGTGGAAGAAAGGCTCAAGACCACAGCTGTGTGTAAAGCTGGAAACGAGAGATTAAATTGGCTTCACCAGTTAGTTACCTCTCAAGGCTGAATATTACCCACTCCAGTTGATAGACAGATGCTGCCATGGAATTGTTCCAACCCACAGCTGGAGGGAGAGACAGGCAGACACTAAATGCTGGAGTAACTCAGCGGGACTGGCAGCGTCCCTGAAGAGAAGGAATGGGCGATGTTTCAGGACGAGACCCTCCTTCAGTATGAAGAAAGGTCTCGACCCGAAACATAGAAACATAGAAATTAGGTGCAGGAGTAGGCCATTCGGCCCTTCGAGCCTGCACCGCCATTCAATATGATCATGGCTGATCATCCAACTCAGTATCCCGTACCTGCCTTCTCTCCATACCCTCTGATCCCCTTAGCCACAAGGGCCACATCTAACTCCCTCTTAAATATAGCCAATGAACTGTGGCCTCAACTACCCTCTGCGGCAGAGAGTTCCAGAGATTCACCACTCTCTGTGTGAAAAAAGTTCTTCTCATCTCGGTTTTAAAGGATTTCCCCCTTATCCTTAAGCTGTGACCCCTTGTCCTGGACTTTGTAACAGGATTCCTATTAAATCCCTCTTGCCATAGAGGGAGTACAGAGAAGGTTCACCAGACTGATTCCTGGGATGTCAGGACTTTCATATGAAGAAAGACTGGAGAGACTCGGCTTGTATTCGCTAAAATTTAGAAGATTGAGGGGGGATCTTATAGAAACGTACAACATTTTTAAAGGGTTGGACAGGCTAGATGCAGGAAGGTTGTTCCCGATGTTGGGGAAGTCCAGAACAAGGGGTCACAGTTTAAGGATAAGGGGGAAATCTTTTAGGACTGAGATGAGAAAAACATTTTTCGCACAGAGAGTGGTGAATCTCTGGAATTCTCTGCCACACAAGGTAGTTGAGGCCAGTTCATTGGCTATATTTAAGAGGGAGTTAGATGTGGCCCTTGTGGCTAAAGGGATCAGGGGGTATGGAGAGAAGGCAGGTACAGGATACTGAGTTGGATGATCAGCCATGATCATATTGAATAGCAGTGCAGGCTCGAAGGGCCGAATGGCCTACTCCTGCACCTATTGTCTATGTTTCTAAATCTTTTACCGAAACGTAACAGGATTCCTATTAAATCTTTTCCCCTTCACCTTGAACCTGTGTCCTCTAGTCCTCGATTCCCCTACTCTGGGCAAGAGACTCTGCATCTACCCGATCTATTACTCTCATGATTCTGTACATCTCTATAAGGTCACCCCTCTATAAGGTAACCGAGTTACTCCAGCATGTAGTGTCTAACCGATTTAAATCAGTTCTTTCTTACACATAGACGGAGAGACACATGTGTGTCACGGTGGCGCAGCGGTAGAGTTGCTGCCTTACAGAGCTTACAGCGCCTGGAGACCCGGGTTCAATCCCGACTACGGGTGCTGCCTGTATGGAGTTTGTATGTTCTCCCCATGACCTGCATGTTTTTTTTCCCGAGATCTTCGGTTTCCCTCCCACACTCCAAAGACATCCAGTTTTTTTAGGGTAGTTGGCTTGGTATAAATGTAAATTGTCCCTAGTGTGTGTAGGATAGTGTTAGTGTGCGGGGATCACCAGTCGGCCTGGGCTCGGTGGGCCGATTGGCCTGTTTCCACGCTGTCTAAACTAAACTAAACTAAGCTGAACAAAACACTGGACTAACTCAGCAGGGTCTGGAGAAAAGGAATAGGTGATGTTTCGGGCCGAGACCCTTCCCGACCCAAAACACCACCTGTTCCTTTTCTCCAGAGATGCTGTCTGAGTTACTCCAGCTTTTTGTGCCTATCTTTGCTTTAAACCAGCATCTGCAGTTCCTTCCTACACAGCTATAGGGAGAGGTTGAGCAGGCTGGGACTCTGTTCCTTGGACCTATCCATGCTGAGTCTGAAGACAGGTCCTGACCCGAAACGCCACCTATCCATGTTCTCCAGAGATGCTGCCTGACCCGCTGAGTTACTCCAGTACTCTGTGTCCCTTTAGTTTAGTTTTTTGTCACGTGTACCGAGGTTTAGTGAAAAGCTTTTTGTTGCGTGCTAACCAGCCAACTGAAAAACAATACACGATTACAATCGAGCCATTTACAGTACAGGTGCACAACCTTTTATCCGAAGATCCAAATAACGAAAACCTCCGAATAGCGACATTTTTTCGGTCCTTGAAGAAAGGTCCTTGAAAACGTTCACCGAGGGCGGCCCGCAGAGGTGACAGCGGAACCTCCGGTCGGTCCTGGAAGAAAGGGGAACTAAATCCCCATTCATAAAAGAGAAGGTGAGGGTATATTGCGCGGGAGGGTTAATAATTGACAATCTGCTGCTACCTGCCCGCTGAGTTAAAAAGTTCCCACGGTAGACACGATACACAGTGTATCGTGAGTCTTGCGTGGGAACTTTTTAACTCAGCGTGCAGGCAGCATCAGATTGTCGCTCCCTTCAGTTTCACCCCACCTACACCCCTCTGCTTCCCGGCCATATGTGTGACCCCTTCCCTCCCCTCTCCAGCTCCCCGCCCATTGCACCAGCGCGGGGGCTTTGCACTGTCTTCACGTCGGCGATGCCAGCATACAATGCCAGTCACCGGACACGTCAGGACCAATTGGACGTCGACCACCAGGCCCACCGCAAGCACGGAGATCCCAGAGACCCACAGCCAGCAGCAGCCCAGCCCAGCCCCGCTCCAACTACAGAGGAACATGGGTTGCGGATGACGGGGCGCAGCTCGGGGCGTCGTAGGGGCCCATCGGGGAGCGGGTTCCTGTTGGTCCTGACGTCTCCGGCCACCTGCTATCCTCCGGGAACTGTACCGCCTTTGCAGGAGAGTGGGGTTGTTTGCAGTTGCAGAGGGAGGGGGCAAGGGCGGTACAGTTCCCAGTCTCAGCTCCAGTCCAGGGGGGTGGCCGGAGACGTCAGGACCAACGGGACAGCGACCCCCAGGCCCACTGCAAGCACGGAGATCCCAGAGACCCACAGCCAGCAGCAACTCCAGCCCAGCCCCGCTCCATCTACAGGGGAACACGTAGGGGCAGAAGCTGATGGTGTGCAAGGTACGTCTTCTTCTTGGGGTGGCGCAGCTCGGGCTGTGGGCAAACTGCCACTTGTCGCCGTAGCGGCCCATCGGGGAGCGGATTCCTCTGGAGTTGGAGGGGGAGGGGGGTATTGTGCTGTTTGATCGCCCCCTGCTATCCCAGGGACAGGGAGACACAGCGGCTTTTTAGACTGGTGGGCAATCACTTCCAAAGTTCTGCCCACACAGTCAGTACACCTCTCCTACACTGCATTTCATACAAACATTTATTCTGCAAGAAAAAACGACATTGAAGACTCAAACTCGCGACCGAGTAACTGCCGGGATCAAGGCGCAAACTCGCGACCTTGCGGATATGAGCTGAACACTCTACCACTGAGCCAGCCATTAAAATCTACGCTAAAAAAATTCCATTCCGAAGACCGACAAATTCTGAATTACGAAAAGTGTCTGGTCCCAAGGCTTTCGGATAAAAGGTTGTGCACCTGTATATAAATACATTATAAGGGAATAACATTTAGTTCAAGGTTCATGGTATGTTAGCTTTCATAGCAAAAGGATTTGAGTATAGGAGCAGGGAGGTTCTACTGCAGTTGTACAGGGTCTTGGTGAGACCACACCTGGAGTATTGCGTACAGTTTTGGTCTCCAAATCTGAGGAAGGACATTATTGCCATAGAGGGAGTGCAGAGACAGTTCAACAGACTGATTCCTGGGATGTCAGGACTGTCTTATGAAGAAAGACTGGATAGACTTGGTTTATACTCTCTAGAATTTAGGAGATTGAGAGGGGATCTTATAGAAACTTACAAAATTCTTAAGGGTTGGACAGGCTAGATGCAGGAAGATTGCTCCCGATGTTGGGGAAGTCCAGGACAAGGGGTCACAGCTTAAGGATAAGGGGGAAATCCTTTAAAACCGAGATGAGAAGAACTTTTTTCACACAGAGAGTGGTGAATCTCTGGAACTCTCTGCCGCAGAGGGTAGTTGAGGCCAGTTCATTGGCTATATTTAAGAGGGAGTTAGATGTGGCCCTTGTGGCTAAGGGGATCAGAGGGTATGGAGAGAAGGCAGGTACGGGATACTGAGTTGGATGATCAGCCATGATCATATTGAATGGCGGTGCAGGCTCAAAGGGCTGAATGGCCTCTACTCCTGCACCTAATTTCTATGTTTCTATGTTTCTATGTAAACCCAGTAAAGACCGATCATAGTTTGTCCGAGTGTCACCAATGAGGTAGATAGTAGTTCAGCACTGCTCTCTGGTTGTGGTAGGATGATTCAGTTGCCTGATAATGTAAGTTGCTCGTACTAAGCTTCCCCCCAGTCTAGTTTCAGTAAAAACACTGAATCAAACACTTGAACATCTAATCTTTATTTTAATAAAACCGCAATTACAGTTCAACTACTGTACATATCCCACCTCGGTTTAGATCCTCGTATCTGCCCGATCAAGCCCTCTAGGCCTCGCTCAAACAGAGACACTCCAGAAGGTCACGCAGTCCCATGCGTTCTCCCAGAAGATCGACGCTGGACCTCGTGGTAGTGGACTTTTATATGTCCCGGGACCTCGAGGGGCCGAATCACATGGGGGTGGTCTCTTCACAATCCAATTACAGATATCAATTAATCCCATACAATACAGACATTTCCTAAACCTAATAATACAGCAGCTTGATACGTTGTATTCAAACCGGACTTCAAAAGGAAGCCAACTTAGAAACATTCACCCTGATCTGCCAGAAACCCAGACAAGGCTCAACACCTCATCCAATCCACACTCGACAAAGTAGAACTCTGCAACATTATTTACAACTATTTACAAGGTGTATGTCTGGTTTGCAGCAATCCAATCCATTCTATGCAATTTGCACCTAATTGACAGGGTCTGCAGATGCTCTTATTCTTTTCTTGCAAATTGTCTCAAGGCAGTAGACACCCTGGCACCACTCCTCAGCTTGTCCCAATTCTGCATAGAGCAATTCCAAATTGTCCAAATCTCCCAGCAGCCCTGAAGCTTTTACCCCCATTTTAAAGTCCTAGCCGCTCTAATCTGGCCAGGATTAACAATAACAGCTGGGAAGAAACTGTCCGTGAATTTGGAGGTGTGCGTTTTCACACTTCTGTAACTCTTGCCTGATGGGAGAGGGGAGAAGGGAGTGGCCGGGGTGCGACTGGTCCTTGATTATGCTGCTGATGGAACCCGCTGAAGGTAAGTTTTGTAACATACCTACACTATGCAGCCCAAGATATCTAACTGGACTAGTCACGTTAGGCCCATATCCCTCTAAATGTTTTCCATCCGTGTACCTATAGTCAAGAGTGTTTTATTGTCGTGTGTCACGAAGAAGGGTCTTGACCTTTGAAGGTCTTGACCTTCATTTGGACCTCCAGGGGTCCAAATGACAATTAAATTGACTCTGACTCTGACTCTGACTCTGACTCTGACTCTGAAGCATCACCCATTTCTTCTCTCCAGAGATGCTGCCTGACCCGCTGAGTTACTCCAGCATTTTGTGTCTATCTTCCATGTAAACCAGCACCTGCAGTTCATCCTGCACAATGAAACTCTTGCTTGTGGCCACACAACAGGAATGTAAACATAGTACTCTGCCTCAGAGGGCGGTGGAGGCCGGTTTGCTGGATGCTTTCAAGAGAGAGCTAGATTGGGCTCTTCAAAATAGCGGAGTCAGGGGATATGGGGAGAAGGCAGGAACGGGGTACTGATTGTGGATGATCAGCCATGATCACATTGAATGGCTGTGCTGGCTCGAAGGGCCGAATGGCCTACTCCTGCACCTATTGTCTATTGTCTACTGTCTACTCTGCAAAACCCATAATAAACAAACAAAAGTGTATATATATATATATAGAAATGTATATATAGTAGAAATAGAGAAGTGATTAGTACGGGCGTCAGGGGTTATGTGGAGAAGGCAGGAGAATAGGGTTAGGAGGGAGAGATAGATCAGCCATGATTGAATGGTGGAGTAGACTTGATGGGCCGAATGGCCTAATTCTACTCCTATCACATGATCTTATGTGTGTGTTTCAAAGGTCAGCTTATTGTCACGTGTAGCAATGAAGTGATATGGAAATTACCATGCAGCCATATTAAAAATAGCAACAAGACACACAACTACATAAAAGTTAACATAAACATCCACCACAGCGGATTCCCCACATTCCCCACTGTGATGGAAGTCCAATAAAGGCTCTTTATTCTCCCGCGGTGTTGGTCTCTGATGACGCTGGCTGCCTTTTGGAGGCAGCGACTCCGGTAAATCCCTTTGACGGTGGGGAGGCCAAGTCACTGGATGGATTTAAGAGAGGGTTAGATAGAGCTCTAGGGGCTAGTGGAGTCAAGGGATATGGGGAGAAGGCAGGCACGGGTTATTGATTAGGGACGATCAGCCATGATCACAATGAATGGTCGGTGCTGGCTCAAAGGGCCGAATGGCCTCTTCCTGCACCTAGTGTCTATGTTTCTATGTTTCTGTTCAGTCTGAAGAAGGGTTTCGGCCCGAAACGTTGCCTATTTCCTTCGCTCCATGCAAAGAGTTGAACAATCTCCACTATAGGAAATAGGCAACGTTTCGGGCCGAAACCCTTCCGGGTTTCGGCCCGAAACGTTGCCTATTTCCTTCACTCCATAGATGCTGCCGCACCCGCTGAGTTTCTCCAGCAATTTTGTGTACCGTCTATCTTTCTATGTTTACCTGTGATGACCTGTCTAAATATCTTTTAAAACAGCTGGTAAAGCTGCTGCCTCACAGCACCGGAGGCCCGGCTTTGATCCTGACCTTGGGTCCTGTCTGTGCGGAGTTTGCATGTTCCCCCTGTGACCCGCGTGGCTTTTTACCGGCTGCTTTGCTTTCTTCCCACACTCCAAAGACGCGCAGGGGTTTGTAGGACTATTGGCTTCGGGAAGATATAAAATTATCCCGAGTGTGCAAAGGACCATGCTACTTACTGTACGGGGTGATCGCTGGTCAGTGCGGGCTCGTTGGGGCCGAGGGCCGTGTTTCCGCGCTGTATTTCTAAACTAAAGACCCTTCGGCCCATCGGATCCAGGCCAACCATCAATCGTACAGACACACAGGTTTGTAGGTTAATTGGCTTCTGTAAATAGTTCCTAGTGTGCAGGGTAGAATGTTACTATACTGAGGCATATGTGACAACAACAGTATTATTATAACTGTACTGCAGTCAATCCCACATTCCTATTTTTCCTTTCTCATTCATTTAATTATTATCTCAAATTTGGATCAACATCCAGATTTAGATACGGTGCCTCTGGGCCCTGGTTCTATTTACATTTTATTTCCATGAAGCCCATTCTGTACATATTCAAGTCTGTTCTCTGTTTACCCACTGCTGGTGCCTTGTTTTCTCTCTATCAGGCAGCTGATGACGTGCAAGGTAAACTAGCCACGCTCACCTCCCTGGAGCGGCACGGTGGCGCAGCGGGAGCGTTGCTGCCTCACAGCGCCGGAGACCCGGGTTCGATCCCGACCGCGGGTGCTGTCTGTACGGAGTTTGCACGTTCTCCATGGGTATGGGTTTCCTAAGAGTTTATTTTAGTTTAGCTTAGAGGTACAGCACAGAAACAGGCCCTTCGGCCCACCGAGCCTGCGCCGGCCAATGATTCCCGGCTCATTAACACTATCCTGCACACACTAGGGACTAGTTTATTTTACATTTACCGAAGCCAATTTACCTCCAAACCTGTACGCACGTCTTTGGAGTGTGGGAGGAAACCGAAGTTCTCGGCGAAAACCCCCGCAGGTCACGGGGAGAACGTGCAAACTCCGTACAGACAGCACCCGTAGTCGGGATCGAACCCTGGTCTGTGGTGCTGTAAGCGCAGTAATGCCCCCGTCCCACTTAGGAAACCTGAACGGAAACCTCTCGATACTTTGCGCCCACCCAAGGTTTCCGTGCGGTTCCCGGAGGTTGCAGGTGGTTGCCAGAGGTTGCAGGTAGTGGAAGCAGGTAGGGAGACTGACAAAAACCTCCGGGAAACTCAGGTGGCGCGCAAAGTCTCCAGAGGTTTCCGTTCGGGTTTCCTAAGTGGGACAGGGCATATCAACTCTACCGCTGCGCCACCGTGACCGCCCAGTTTAGGTGCTCCGGTTTCCTCCCACACGACAAAGACATGCAGGTTTGTAGGTTAATCGGCTTCTGTGAATTGTGAATTGTCCCTAGTGTGAGTAGGATACTGCTGGTGTGCGGGAGGATCGCTGGTCGGGGCGGACACGGTGGGCCGCACGTCCCTGCCTGCACGTGATCCATATCCCTCCATTTCCTGCATATATAAAATCCTCTTAAATACCACTATCATATCTGCCTCCACCACC
>NW_026576688.1:27500-75676 GCF_028641065.1 Leucoraja erinaceus
TACAGATTTTAGATGACTAGCCATGATCATATTGAATGGCAGTGCTGGCTCGAAGGGCCAAATGGCCTATTCCTGCACCTATTGTCTATGGTTGTATGCTTGAGTATATGGCAATAAAACTCAACCACTTGATTTTAAAGCACCCATGCATGGTGGAGGTATAATGTAGTCATAGAGTTATACAGTGTGAAAACAGGCCCTTCGGCCCAACTTGCCCACACCCGCCAACATGTCCCAGCTACACTCCCTGCTTTTGGTCCATATCCCTCCAAACCTGTTCTATCCATGTATCAGTCTAACTGTTTCTTAAATGTTGCGATGGTCCCTGCCTCAACTGCCTCCTCTGGAAGCTTGTTCCATACACCCACCACACTCTGTGTGGAAAAAATTCCCCTTTAAAAAGTTACCTCTTAAAAATACTTCAAACAAAAGTCATTGCAATCATACTTCTACAATGCACTGAAACACGATTTGAATACATCAAATTTTAAAAAGTCCCTACAGTGGGAGGGGGGTTACCATCCCCCCGCTCCCTCCCCACACTCGGTTGCTCCACACCCTCGCCGTGTACCCCCAAAGCCAGTGATCAGTGATTGCTCAGCCCCCCCCCACTTTCAAAAACTCCCCGCGGCTCCTAAAACCATATAACCATATAACAATCACAGCACGGAAACAGGCCATCTCGGCCCTACAAGTCCGTGACGAACAACTTTTGTCCCTTAGTCCCACCTGCCTGCACTCATACCATAACCCTCCATTCCCTTCTCATCCATATGCCTATCCAATTTATTTTTTAAATGATACCAACGAACCTGCCTCCACCACTTCCACTGGAAGCTCATTCCACACCGCTACCCACTCTCTGAGTAAAGAAGTTCCCCCTCATGTTACCCCCTAAACGTCTGCCTCTTAATTCTCAAGTCATGTCCCCTTGTTTGAATCTTCCCTATTCTCAAAGGGAAAAGCTTGTCCACATCAACTCTGTCTATCCCTCTCATCATTTAAAAAACCTCTATCGTCCCCCCTTAACCTTCTGCGCTCCAGAGAATAAAGACCTAACTTATTCAACCTATCTCTGTAACTTAGTTGTTGAAACCCAGGCAACATTCTAGTAAATCTCCTCTGTACTCTCTCTATTTTGTTGACATCCTTCCTATAATTGGGCGACCAAAATTGTACACCATACTCCAGATTTGGTCTCACCAATGCCTTGTACAATTTTAACATTACATCCCAGCTTCTATACTCTGGTCCTGGTTCTATACTCTGGCCCCTGGTTCAGACAGAGAGCACTTCCAGATGTGAGCGGGGAACTGAGGCCAGTTGTCCGCGATGGTCTGGATCCCAATGCTCAGTGCTTCGTGTTTCGGAGTTGGCTAATGTTATTGATTTGAAATTAGCTTGATTTGTAATTAGTTGACAAAACCTTAATTTATTAATCTGGAATATCCAGGGGGATGGGATAAGTGTTATATTAAAATGACTGTCACAGCATACAGCCCCGATAACCCATTATTACCTTCAATTAAATATTGGGAAGGTAGCACAATTGTCATCTGCCACTCATTTATTATGTCTGTTTACCTCACTGACTATTTATCAACAACCCCCCCCCCCCCCCCCCCCCCCCCCCCCCCCCCAATTCATTTGACAGATTGAATAGAAATGTCCCCAATCTCGTTGTTTTATTAATGAACATGTAGATGAACATCCTCCAGGAGTGTAATCAGATGGAAACTGATTCAGATGTGATGTTTAAGAGCTTGTTCAAAGAAGGGGAATATTTTAACGGAGCGACAGAGATACTTGCAGGGGAATGTGTGAGGAGGTTATTATTTGTCTTTAGATTTGGCTTGAACCAGCACATCTGAAGATTCAAAGTTTAATATAGTAATTGTGCTGATACTGA
The DNA here is from genome assembly GCF_028641065.1 of Leucoraja erinaceus. Taxonomy (NCBI): domain Eukaryota; kingdom Metazoa; phylum Chordata; class Chondrichthyes; order Rajiformes; family Rajidae; genus Leucoraja; species Leucoraja erinaceus. Next base: position 29,410 of record NW_026576688.1, read on the forward strand.
TGCTATCCAACCACGTAATAAATATCAACCATTCCGGAGGTTTTATTTTTCTGATGCCATTTAAACTTCACTTGGATTTCAATCACTTCAATGTAAAAGTAATTGGGAATGGGGAGCATTGGGACAAAAATTAACTGTAATATAATAATGTATGCATGTTGGTAGGTGCATTCAAAACAAAGATCTTTTTTATCATTGTTGTGTCATGAATACCACGGAAAATATTATGTACTCTCAAGATCACATATAAGAGAATAATATTGCTTAAATATATAGTTATTGGACTTTGCATTTCGGAAAAGTCCCAGCTGAGAGGAGAGGAAGACAGAAAAATACTGAAAATATTGGGGGTGAAATTGACTTCAGGACAGTTTGTTAGGAAAATGAAGGAAATGGTAACCGAATACTTATATAGCTGAGTGAGTATAATTTTATGGATGAGAAATTGTGTTCAACCAATTGATGACTTCTTTGACAAAGTAACTCGCATGTTAGATAACAAGGAAGCCAATGGATGTAGCAAATTATGTTATACAAAATTAGATAAGCACCCTGTGGATTGAACGTAATAGGTTAAGTCCAGGGATTCAGATATGGGGCTTTATGTGTGGGCCAGATATATTTTCAGTGCAGAGGGGCTAGGAGCAAGGCCAAGTGTGCATCCAGAGTCAAGGTCTGGAATAGTACAAGGTGTGCAGTCAAAGCTGGGACAATGGGAGTGTCCAGCATTGGGAACCTTAGCAGGTAAGTAGCTATGATCAGGGTAGAATAGGGGGCCCAGGTGTAAGGCTGGACTCAGGTTCAGGAATGAGAGAAGATATGCAACTGGAGTCAGGATCAGGAGTAGTACCAGGTGTGCAATGAGACCCAGGTTGGTCAACATGGGCCAAGTGTTTGATTATAATCTGATTTCCATACATGAATATACTAAGATCATTCATGTGCTGCACCTGTTGATCAGAACCTGGCTCTACTGTGGAATGTAATTAGGAATGTAGTGTAGCCTAACCTTATTCATAGCTAATCGAATTTAAAGCATAAATATTGCATTCAAGTGTGATTTAAAAGACTCGCTACAGTATGCACCAGTGGACAATTTCAAGCTGAAAAATGCAAAAATTCCCACACCAATGGGAGGGGGGTCACACTCCCACACCCTCTCCTCCTCCCCCCCCCCCCCCCCCCCCCCCCCCCGTCACTACGCTCTCTCGGGGCTTGGTCTCTTGCCAACTCCCAACTCCCGCCCAATGTTGGGAGCCCCACAGACAATGAAACTCACCAGGACCACATTGAAACTAGTACAATGACTAGGGTGGGGAGAGACAGAGAGAAAGGGGATGCAATGGTTACTTGAAGTTAGAGAAGTCAATGTTCACACCGCTGGGGTGTAAACACTGCCCAAGTAAAATATGAGGTGCTGTTCCTCCAATTTGCCTCACTCTGACAGTGGAGGAGGCCCAGAACAGAAAGGTCAGTGTGGGAATGGGAGGGGGAGTTAAAGTGTTTAGCAATTGGGGGTTCTGTTAGGGCATGTTAATCATACAATGTCCCGATGTTGGGGGATTCCAGGACCAAGGGTCACAGTTCAAGAATAAGGGGTTGGCCATTTAGGACTGAGACGAGGAAAAACTTCTTCACCCAGAGAGTTGTGAATCTGTGGAATTCGCTACCACAGAAGGCAGTGGAGGCCAATTCACTAGACGTTTTCAAGAGAGAGTTAGATATAGCTCTTAGGGCTAACGAAATCAAGAGATATAGTGAAAAACCAGGAACGGGGTACTTATTTTGGATGATCAACCATGATATTATTTCTATGGTGGTGCTGGCTCGAAGGGCTGAATGGCCTACTCCTACACCTATTTTCTATGTTTCTATGTTACAGCGCCAGAGAGCGTTCTCCCCGTGATCTGCGTGGGTTTTCTCCGAGATCTTCAGTTTCATCCCACACTCCGAAGACGTACAGGTTTGTAGGTAAATTGGCTTGGTATATGTGTAAAAAAAAATGTCCCGAGTGTGTGTCGGATAGTGGGGAAACATTGGTCGGCGTGGACTCGGTTTGCCAAAGGGCCTGTTTCTGCGCTGTATCTCTAAACAAAACTAAACTAAACTCAGAGGAAACTCATGCCAGGGGAGAACGTACAAACTCCGTACAGACAGCACCCGCGGTCGGGATCGAACCCGGGTCTCCGGCGCTGTGAGGCAGCAACGCTCCCGCTGTGCCACCGTGCCGCTCCAGGGAGGTGAGCGTGGCTAGTTTACCTTGCACGTCATCAGCTGCCTGATAGAGAGAAAACAAGGCACCAGCAGTGGGTAAACAGAGAACAGACTTGAATATGTACAGAATGTGCTTCATGGAAATAAAATGTAAATAGAACCAGGGCCCAGAGGCACCGTATCTAAATCTGGATGTTGATCCAAATTTGAGATAATAAGTAAATGAATAAGAAAAGGAAAAATAGGAATGTGGGATTGACTGCAGTACAGTTATAATAATACTGTTTTTGTCACATATGGATCGGTACAGTGGCATTCTATCCTGCACACTAGGAACTATTTACAGAAGCCAATTAACCTACAAACCTGTGTGTCTGTACGATTGATGGTCGGCCTGGATCCGATGGGCCGAAGGGTCTTTAGTTTAGAGATACAGCGCGGAAACACGCCCGTCGGCCCCAACGAGTCCACGCTGACCAAATCATGTTGGCCACAGACATTATGGGCCAAAGGGCCTGTTTCCGCATTGTATCTCTAAACTAAAATAATATACTCCAGAGATGTACAGGTTTGTAGGTTAATTGGCTTGGTATAAATGTAAAATTGTCCCAAGTGTGTGTCATGTAGTGTTGATGTACAGAGATCAATAGACAATAGACAATAGGTGCAGGAGTAGGCCATTCGGCCCTTCGAGCCAGCACCGCCATTCAATGTGATCATGGCTGATCATCCCCAATCAGTACCCCGTTCCTGCCTTCTCCCCATATCCCCTGACTCTGCTATTTTTAAGAGCCCTATCTAGCTCTCTCTTGAAAGCATCCAGAGAATTGGCCTCCATTGCCTTCTGATACAAGATACATTTATTTGTCATTTGGACCCCTTGAGGTCCAAACGAAATGCCGTTTCTGCAGCCATACATTACAAACACATAGACCCAAGACACAACATAATTTACATAAACATCCATCACATTGCTGTGATGGAAGGCCAAATAAACTTATCTCTCCACTGCACTCTCCCCCCCCCCTCCCATGTCAGAGTCAATGTCAAAGTCCCCGGCTGGCGATGGCGATTGTCCTGCGGCCATTAAAGCCACGCCGGGTGGTGCGAGGTCGCACACCGGGTCTTGGTGTTAGAGCCCCCGGCGTGCGCTCGCAGAGTCCCGCGGCCATTCCAAGCCGCGCGGGGCAGTGATGTCAGGCCCCGCTCCAGGAGCTCTTCAACCCCGCAACTCGGGCGGGGGAAGTCTCCGTTGCGAGAGCCCTGAAAAGCGGTCTCCCTCCAGGGACCCGCGGGCTCCCGGTGCCGCCATCCGCCAGACCCGCAGTTGCAGCCTCCGAATCTCCGGAGGTCGGGCCGCAGCAGCAGCAGCAGCGCTCCACCACCGCTCCACCCGCTCCGGACTCGGCCAGCCCCGCGACGGTGACGGTGAGTCGTCGGCGGCACCAGAGTCCCCGTCACTTCCTGTTGGAGGCCGCTCCTCGTTGCAGCCCCAAAACAAACGGAGACTCGACAAGAAAAGGTCGGGTCTCCCCTGAAGGGAGAGATTTAAAAAGTTCCCCCCCCCCCCACACACACCCCCCCACACACACAAAACAAAAATAACAAAAACTACATAAAAACATAGACAGAAAATAATAAAACGCGGACAGACTGCAGAGGCCGCTGCTGACGAGAGTTCTGGCAGAGAATTCCACAGATTCACCACACACTGTGAGAAAAAGTGTTTCCTCATCTTGGCTCTTAATGACCTGCCCCTTACTCTTGAACTGTGGCCTCTGGTTCTGGACTCCCCCAAAATCCGGAACATGTTTCCTGCCTCTAGCGTGTCCAATCCCTTAATCTATATTACTAAAAGTCTGATCTTGACCACTTTTGGCTCGCTGTGGCGTGATTTCCAAGAGAACGCCGCCACCTACCGCCATCATTTTTGGCCACCTCGCTCAGAGCCCCGCTCTGCCTTCTGGGATCGGAGGATTTTTCCCATCGATGAAGAATCAGAGAGATATTAATGTTTTTTTTTAAATTCCCCATTCTCTCTGTTGCCCCCACTGGCGGCAGGGAGGGCGGGACTATAAAACCCGGAAGTGTAGTCCCTCACTCAGTCTCAGCCAGACCCAAGAAGCGAGAGGGTCACAGCTCTCTGAGCTGCGAATAACACTGAACGCATGTCAACTCCACGGTGAGTCTCCTCGATGCGGCTGTAATGTGGCTGCTGTCCAATTGTTTGCCTCGCCTTTTTAACAAGTTTGTGTTCACAAAATGAAATTTGGTTGTCGGGTGGTTGCAGCCAAATTCTTTGCTTTGGCTTGGCTTTTAAAATCGTTGCAACAGTTGGCTGCCAGCCCAAGAATTCATTCGGCCCACAATGTCTATACTAGCCCTTTGCAAACTAGTACCTTCAGCTCGCTACACCCATACTAGCGCAACAGAAAGCAACACAACGGGTCCCACTGAGTCTAGTAATCTTATATGTTTCAATAAGATGCCCTCTCATGCTTCTGAATTCCAGCGTGTACAAGCCCAGTCGCCCCATTCTTTCAACATATATCGCTGGTCGGAGCGGACTCTGTGGGCCGAAGGGCCTGTTTCCGCGCTGTATCTCTAACCTAAACTAAAGTAAACTAAAGTAAGAGAACTTTAGAAGATTGTAATCAGAGCCTTGACAATTCCCAGGATCATCCCCTCCAAAATGTTGCAATGTAGACTATAACATTCCTGGGATTTATCAGCTTTCAAACTCACCAAAGTATCTAAAAATATGTTTTAGTTGAACACTTAGTTCCTTCAGTTCCTCATTCTCACTGGACCAGCCATTTCTGAATTACTCGGACAGGTTTTATCTATTTTCTTACTTGAAGACAGACAAAGTATTCGGTACAAATTCTCTGTTATTTTGTTATTCCCTCTTATACTTTCTCCTGTCTCTGCTGTCTGCAGCTCACACTTGCCATCGCCAGTCTTTTAACGCTCTCAGAGTCTGCTTTTTTCATATTTCTCACCTTCTCCTGTCAATTCCTTAGTCTATTCCTGTTTGCTAAAAAGCTCTCAATTCCCAGAAAAAGTGTAAGAAGCAGTTAGACAGGTACATGGATAGGACAGGTGTGGACCAAACGCGGGCAGGTGGGACTGCTGCAGCTGGGACCTATTGGCTGGTGTGGGCAATGTTGGCCGCTGTGGGCAAGTTGGGCCGAAGGGCCTGTTTCCACGAGGTGTGGCTCTGACTCTCTGATAGGAACTTTACCTCAGCAGGAAGCATTTCTGATCTCTTTCTTCTCCAGGTTTAGAAGGATGTAACTTACGTAGGTGGGACTAAAGGATAAATGGGACATCTTAAAAGGAACCTGAGGGACAAATTATTGACACAATGGGTGGTAAGAATAGAAACATAGAAACATATAGAAAATAGGTGCAGGAGGAGGCCATTCGGCCCTTCGAGCCAGCACCGCCATTCATTGTGATCATGGCTGATCGTCCCCTATCAATAACCCATGCCTGCCTCCTCCCCATATCCCTCGACTCCACTAGCCCCTAGAGCTCTATCTAACTCTCTCTTAAATCCATCCAGTGATTTGGCCTCCACTGCCCTCTGTGGCAGGGAATTCCATAAATTCACAACTCTCTGGGTGAAAAAGTTTTTTCTCACCTCAGTCTTAAATGACCTCCTCTTTATTCTAAGACTGTGGCCCCTGGTTCTGGACTCGCCCAACATTGGGAACATGTTTCCTGCATCTAGCTTGTCCAGTCCTTTTATAATTTTATATGTTTCTATAAGATCCCCCCTCATCCTTCTAAGCTCCAGTGAATACAAGCCTAGTCTTTTTAATCTTTCCTCATATGACAGTCCCGCCATCCCAGGGATCAATCTCGTGAACCTACGCTGCACTGCCTCAATCACAAGGATGTCCTTCCTCAAATTCGGAGACCAAAACTGTACACAATACTCCAGATGTGGTCTCACCAGGGCCCTGTATTTATTTAGCTTTCTGCTGATTGGATAGCACGCAACAGAAGTTTAAAAAAAATATTTTTATTAGAAGCAGTGTACAAAAGTATAAACAGCGGCAGATGACATAATACATTTATTGTGCAGCTTCCATTTAAATTTTTTACAAAGATGAAGTAGAGGAAGAGAGTGAGCAAGAAAGATAGAAAGTGAAAAAGAAAGTGAATATGTAAGAATCGAACCCCTAAACTACCAAATGAGTGAAATCAAAGAGTGAGCAACAGAGGTGTTTTTCACTGTACCTCCGTACACGTGGCAATAAACTGAATTGAGAGCGAAACTGAGGAGGGACCCGGCAGCAAGTGCCGAGAGCGAGCGGGGGCGTTGGAGAGCGTCAGAGAGCGATGGGGGCCGTCGAGAACGAAAGGGGGACCCGGCAGAGGTGGGTGAGGGGGGGCGGCAGGCAAAAGACACGACAGTTCGGTGAACAAACCGTGGCGACACTTGTCTGTCGAGGCGAGGTCTGCTGTATGATTTTACCGGGTATTACGTGGAACAATGCGTTTCACTGTACCTCGTTACACGTGACAATAAACTAGCATTGTATTGATCGATCGAGAGCAAAGTCAGAATAAAGATCTTGACGATACTTAGTCTTTGCAGGCGCGAGCGCAACGTTCCTCAAATTAGGAGACCAAAACTGTACGCAATACTCCAGATGTGGTCTCACCAGAGCCCTATACAACTGCAGAAGAACCTCTTTGCTCCTATACTGGAATCCTCTTGTTATGAAGGTCCCGGAGAAAACCCACGCAGGTCACGGGGAGCACGCACAAACTCCGCTCAGAGAAACACCCGCGGTCAGGATCGAACCAGGTTCCCTCGAGCGTGAGGCAGCAACTCTACCGCTGCGCCACCTTGCCATCTCCGCAGCAGCTTTGGTTGTGTCCTGGAGGAAGTGTGTCGACTGGGTTAACAGGAGACAGCACCAGTTCTATCAAGCTCAATAATATAGACAAATGCAAGTGGCAGCTTGTATTTACAACACAATCTTGAATTCTGATGATCCCTTTACAGCCGACTGGTGGATAATATATCAAGATAAATTCATCATTAATGCATTGCGTCAGCTCAGTCTCATTCTCTGTAGAAAGCAATGAGATTTCTTGTGAGGAATACTGATGAGGAAGTAACTTTGTGCCCAGGCTGTGTTATTGTTGTTTAATCTCCATTAGAATGTACGCACCTTTTCATCGCAACTATTTTCCCTCATTTATGTTTCCGCGGGTTTCATTTGCGGGCCCACAAATGAGTCCAATACTTCCACTTATATCACAAGAAGCTTCGGTCTAGTCCCATGTTTGATGCCACTTGCAAATCCTGGAGTCGACATGAAAGAATTACTGTGGTAAATCAAAACTGAAGAATACATTGATCGAGGATTTATTTATTCAGTTGGCCCTCTGTTCCTTTCAGGCTCTGTTTGTCTGCACTAATTTTCCTCATTAGTGGTGGCTGCTGATATCCGAGCACTTTCATAGAAACATAGATAATAGGTGCAGGAGGAGGCCATTCTGCCCTACGGGCCAGCACCGCCATTCATTGTGATCATGGCTGATCGTCCCGAATCAATAACCCGTGCCTGCCTTCTCCCCATATCCCTTGACTCCACTATCCCCTAGAGCTCTATCTAACTCTCTCTTAAATCCATCCAGTGATTTGGCCTCCACTGCCCTCTGTGGCAGGGAATTCCACAGATTCACAACTCTCTGGGTGAAAAAGTTTTTTTCTCACCTCAGTCTTAAATGACCTCCCCTTTATTCTGAGAAAGGTTTCGACTTTTCGTCACGCACCCTGGCGGGGGTGGAGTATGTACTAAACCGCCGCTCCTCAGGGGAGGCGGAGGGCGAGTTTGTCAGCTCCATGAGGCCGAGCTCGTGGACCGCACGTGGGCGACAACGGTGGCGCAGCGGCGGAGGACATCATACATGATCGCAGGAGAGTTCTTGCTATTGAGGGAGTGCAGCGTAGGTTCACCAGGTTAATTCCCGGGATGGCGTGACTGTCACATGGTGATAGCATGAAGCGGCTGGGCTTGTACACTCTGGAATTTAGAAGGATGAGAGGGGATCTTATTGAAACGTCTAAGATTATTAAGGGATTAGACACGATAGAGGCAGGAAACACGTTCCTGATGTTGGGGGAGTCCAGAACCAGGGGCCACACAGTTTAAGAATAAGGGTTAAGCCATTTAGAACGGAGACGAGGAAACACTTTTTCTCACAGAGAGTGGTGAGTCTGTGGAATTCTCTACCTCAGAGGATGGTGGAGTCCGGTTCTCTGGATGCTTTCAAGAGAGAGCAAGATAGGGCTCTTAAAGATAGTGGAGTCAGGGGATATGGGGAGAAGGCAGGAACGGGGTACTGATTGGGGATAATCAGCATTGATCACATTGAATGGCGGTGCTGGCTAAGGGGGCCGAATGGCCTACTCCTGCACCTATTGTCTACGTTTTCGAACTCGCTCTTGAATACCCCATGTTGCATCCAGTGAAACAAAGTCAATGTGCCATGTTGTTGCCACCACACGTACACTACAACTAACTCCAGCCAAACACGGTGACGTTGAATCTAATCTTCAATTTTCTTTTGCAATCCAACAAATGTTTTCCCCGCCGGCAAAATAATAAAATCAAAAATATCCTCAGCCCTGTCGCAGGTTTTGTAAATACAAAAATACAATTACTACATGGTAGCCCTGGGGGATTGGATGGAACTCAATGGTTTCCCAAGACAACAGGCATTGACAGAAAGCCAACGTGTTCTTGTGATGAAGAGTAATTGAATAACGACTGTCGCAACTGATTGGTCTCATGTTTGTTCAAGTCCTGGATGGGAAAAAAATGAGTCACCATTATGAAAACCGGAACAGAAACAAACTGTTATTGCCCTCGGGATCATCTAGGTTGGAAACTGAAGCATGTTCTTGTAAATGGATACAGGAATCTCAAAAGCAAACCTTGGCGAGTGGATGACTGAATTATCTTTCACAGTTGGTTCTGGGTACCGACTCTTGAAGTGGACGCAGTGGACAGAAGCTCTTCATTTTTGATTGAAAAATACTGCATGTGTTGTCCATCTATATTACTAAATCTCTTTACTTGATCGCTTTTGGCCGTCTGTGCTGCAATTTCCGAGAGAACGGCGCCACCTACGGCCATCATTTTTGGCCACCTCGCTCAAATCCCCCCTCCGCCACATGTGTGCCGCGGATTTTTCCCGTCGATGAAAAATGACAGAGATATTAATGTTTTTACAAAATTCCCCATTCTCTCTGCTGCCCCCGCTGGAGGCAGGGGGAGGGACTATAAAACTAGAAAGTGGTGTGCCTCACTCACTATTCAAGATGGAGGAAGGCAGAGGGTCACTGTTTCCCTGATCTGTGAATAATACTGAACGCACGTCTACTCAAATGTGAATGCTAAAATGCTTGCAAAAAGTGTCTATTGGTTCTAAAATATTTGCAAAAAGTGTCTATTGGTTCTAAAGCTTGCAAAAAAAGTCTATTGGTTCTAAAGTGGCAAAAAAAAGTCTATTGGTTCTAAAACTTGCAAAATGTCTATTGGTTCTAAAGCTTGCAAAGAAATGTCTATTTGTTCTAAAGCTTGGTTTTTGGTTTTGAGTCCAAATCTCATCTTGGCAAGTTATGAAGATGTTATTCATTTAAAATGAACATTTGAAAAACATTTGGACATGGATAGGACAGGTTTAGAGGGATAGAAACATAGAAACATAGACAATAGGTGCAGGAGTAGGCCATTCGGCCCTTTGAGCCTGCACTGCCATTCAATATGATCATGGCTGATCATCCAACTCTGTATCCTGTACCTGCCTTCTCTCCATACCCTCTGATCCCCTTAGCCACAAGAGCCACATCTAACTCCCTTTTAAATATAGCCAATGAACTGGCCTCAACTACCCTCTGTGGCAGGGAGTTCCAGAGATTCACCAGTCTCTGTGTGAAAAAAGTTTTTCTCATCTCGGTTTTAAAGGATTTCCCCCTTATCCTTATCCTTAAGCTGTGTACCTTTGTCCTGGACTTCCCCAACATCAGGAACAATCTTCCTGCATCTAGCCTGTCCAACCCCTTAAGAATTTTGTAAGTTTCTATAAGATCCCCTCTCAATCTCCTAAATTCTAAGGAGTATAAACCAAGTCTATCCAATCTTTCTTTATAAGACCGTCCTGACATCCCAGGAATCAGTCTGGTGAACCTTCTCTGCACTCCCTCTATGGCAATAATGTCCTTCCTCAGATTTGGAGACCAAAACTGTACGCAATACTCCAGGTGTTGTCTCACCAAGACCCTGTACAACTGCAGTAGAACCTCCCTGTTCCTATACTCAAATCCTTTTGCTATGAAATCCTTTTGCTATATACTCAAATCCTTTTGCTATTGGTTCTAAAGCTTGCAAAAAAACGCCTATTTTTTCTAAAATGCTTGCAAAAAATGTCTATTGGTTCTAAAGCTTGCAAAAAAAATGTCTACTGGTTCTAAAGATTGCAAAAAAAATGTCTACTGGTTCTAAAATGCAAAAAGTCTCTATTGGTTCTAAAATGCTTGCAAAGGCGGGAGGGGGAGGGACTATAAAACCCGGAAGTGGTGTGCCTCACAGTCTCTTCAAGATGGAGGAAGGCAGAGGGTTACGTTTCTCTGAGCTGTGAATAACACGTGTCTACTCAAATGTGAGTCCCCTTAGTGGTTCTAAAATGCTTGCAAAAAGTGTCTATTGGTTCTAAAATGTTTGCAACAAGTGTCTATTGGTTCTAAAATGCTTGCAAAAAGTGTCTATAGTTTCTAAAATGTTTGCAAAAAGTGTCTATTGGTTCTAAAATATTTGCAAAAAGTGTCTCATTTGGTTCTACAATGCTTGCAGATGTGTCTTTTTTGGTTCTAAAATGCTTGCAAAAAAATGTCTATTGGTTCTAAAGCTTGCAAAAAATATCTATTGGTTCTAAAGCTTGCAAAAAATGTCTATTGGTTCTAAAATGCTTGCAGATAGTATCTCTATTGCTTCTAATGTGTGTGCGTGTCGTCTGTCTGTGCGTTCATATGTATGAGTTGCTGTGTCTGTGTAAGTGTCTGTGGATGAGTGTGTGAGTGTCTGTGTATGAGTGTGTGTACGTGTCAGTGTCTGTGTATGAGTGTGTGTACGTGTGAGTGTCTGTGTATGTGTGTGAATGTTTGACTGTGTCTCTGTGTATGAGTGTCTGTATGTGTGTCTGAGTGTTTGTCTGTGTGAGTGTCTGAGTATCTGTGTGTGTGCGTGCGTGCGTGCGTGTGTGTGTGTGTGTGTGTGTGTGTGTGTGTGTGAATGCGTGTGTGTGTGGAGAGCCACTAAGAGTGCATGGGGGAGATTGAGGGGAGATGGACTGAATGCGTGTGGGGGGGGGGGAATGGCATGGAGCAGAGTGGGGGGGGAGAAGGGAAGAGAGGTGACTTAGTGAACTGCCACCACCATCTGTGAGTGACTGGGCTGCTAGCCCACCAGCCATGAGTAAGTGAAATGCCAGCCCACCAGCTGTAAGTGACTGAAGTGCCAGCCCACCACCCATGACTTAGTGAACTGCAAGTCTAAAAATCCATTCAGTCCACAATGTCCATACTAGCCCTCTGGAAACTAGTTCCTTCAGTGCACAACAGCCTGAGTGACTGAGCTGCCCGGCCAGAGTGACAGAGCTGCCAGCCCAAGAATCCATTCAGCCCACAATGTCCATACTAGCCCTCTGGAAGCCAGTCCCTTTGACCCACAACATACATACTAGCGCTCCAGAAACCGCCCCACTGGCCAACAATATTGGAATTGGTGGAGAGGTGGAATATTGATTTGGAGGACCAGCCCTCCCGTGCGATGTTGGGACCCAACGGGTCCCACTTAGTCTAGTATATTACTAAAACTAAGATCTTGACCACTTTCTGACATTCTGTTTCGTGATTTCTGAAAGATCGCCGCCTGTTACGGCCGTCATATTTGGCCACCTCGCTCAGAGCCCCCCTCCGCCGGATTGGACATGAGGATTTTTCCCATCAAAGAAAAATCAGAGACTTATTAATGTTTTTTTTAAAAATTGCCATTCTCTCTGCTGCCCCCGCTGGCGGCAGGATGGATATACACACATTCACGAAAACCCGGAGTCTGTCACCGTTTGGGCAGAGTTTCAGGCAGTTTCTCAGCTGCCAGCCTGCCAGGTCTGAGTGACTGTACTGCCTGGCATCAGTGACAGAGCTGCCAGCCCAAGAATCCATTTGGCCCACAATGTCCATACTAGCCCTCTGGAAACCAGTCCCTTCGGCCCACTACACTCACTACTAATGCAACAGAAAGCCCCCCCCCCCCCCCCCCCCCCCCCCCCCCCCCACTGGCCAGCAATATTGGAATTGGTGGAGAGGTGGAATATTGCGTTGTGTGACCAGCCCTCCCGTGTGACGCTGGGACCCAACGGGTCCCACTTAGTCTCGTAATATATATATAAACAGAATGTCACTGCGCAGTGTGCACATGTGATGAATAAAGCATTGAACCACAATACTATCCCAGGATCTGTCCCTGGTATTTTATCTTTCTCTTCATTCTACCTATTACAGTTTCAGTTTAGTTTATTGTCACGTGTATCGAGGTACAGTGAACAGGTTTTGTCGTGTGCCAACGGGTGCTTTAGGGCGGTCACGGTGGCGCAGCGGTAGAGTTGCTGCCTTACAGCGAATGCAGCGCCGGAGACCCGGGTTCGATCCCGACTACGGGCGCTGTCTGTACGGAGTTTGTACGTTCTCCCCGTGACCTGCGTGGATTTTCTCCGAGATCTTCGGTTTCCTCCCACACTCCAAAGTTTGTAGGTTAATTGACTTGGTAAATATAAAAACTGTCCCTAGTGGGTGTAGGAGAGTGTTAGTGTGCGGGGATCGCTGGTCGGCATGGACCCGGTGGGCCGAAGGGCCTGTTTCCGCGCTGTATCTCTAAACTAAACTAAACTAAACTAAACCAGCCAGTGGAAAGGCAACACATGATTACAATCGAACCGTTCATAGTGTTTGTCATAATGTCATCATGGAATAGGAGTAGAAATAGGCCATTCGGCCCATCAAGTCTACTCTGCCACTCAGTTGTGGCTGAGCTATCTTTCCCCTCTTAACCCCATTCTCCTGCCTTTACCCCATAACCCCTGACACCCGTACTAATCAAGAAGACACCTATCTCTGCCCTAAAAATATCCATTGACTTGGCCTCCACAGCCTTCTGTGGCAAAGAATTCCATAAATTCACCACCCTCTGACTAAAGAAATTCCTCCTCATCTCCTTCCTAAAGGAACATCCTTTAATTCTGAGGCTGTGACCTCTTCTCCGTGGATTATCACCTTGTCGTGGTGGAGAAGCTTGTGTGGTCCTGAGATCCTGAGAGCGATGCCGTCTGGAGCTACGCTCCTGGTAGGGCCACCCATGGCGGTAAGGTCGAGGGGGAGGTCTCTGACAAAGAGCAATCCAACCAAGACCTCAACGGTGGAACAGGCGGAGGACGATGGCTGACCTTAGTGGAGCTAACGTCACAACGGCTGGGAAGGCGGATGAAGGCTGCAGCAGAAAAGGGTCTCCGGTCGTCTTGGACTCCACGCCACTGGATCCTGACCCAGATCTGTCAAGGACCCCACGTGGGGTGGCTGTCTGTGCACCAGTCTCCCCACGTTAAACAGAGTCACGCACAGGCCTCCTACATATAGGGGATAGCACCCTGGAGACACCCATGGCCAGCCATGACCAAAGTGCTTTGACCTCTGTTCCTGGACTCTCCCACTGAAATCCACAGATTCACCACCCTAGATTCACCTCCATCAGATAAGATGTCACCAATCCAACATCATTGAGGAAATATATCTTCATTTGATATATTGTCAACTGCTCTACATCGGTGAGACCAAACGCAGGCTTGGCGATCGCTTCGCCCAACACCTCCGCACAGTCCGCAATAACCAACCTGATCTCCCGGTGGCTCAGCACTTCAACTCCCTCTCCCATTCCAAATCCGACCTTTCTGTCCTGGGCCTCCTCAATGCCAGAGTGAGTCCCACCGCAAATTGGAGGAGCAGCACCTCATATTTCGCTCGGGTAGTTTACACCCCAGCGATATGAACATTGACTGGAGAAGTTGGTAAATGTAAAAATTTCAGGTAGTCCTTGTTTTCTCCCTCCTTCCCCTCCCCTTCCCAGCTCTCCCACAGCCCACTGTGTTTACCTCTGCCTATTCCTTTCTTCTTCCAGTTTAAATTCCATTTGGAATATTTTGGAGGACCAAGAAACCAAGAAACCCCCTACATCAGTATGAAGAAGGGTCTCGACCCGAATCGTCGAGGCAACATCTATGGTCCTTCGCTCCATAGGAAGGATGTCAACAAAATAGAGAGAGTACAGAGGAGATTTACTAGAATGTTGCCTGGGTTTCAACAACTAAGTTACAGAGAAAGGGCTTTATTCTTTGGAGCACAGAAGGTTAAGGGGGGACTTGATAGAGGTCTTTAAAATGATGAGAGGGATAGACAGAGTTGACGTGGATAAGCTTTTCCCCACTGAGAGGAGTGAAGATTCAAACAAGGGGACATGACTTGAAAATTAAGGGACAGAAGTTTAGGGGTAACATGAGGGGGAACTTCTTTACTCAGAGAGTGGTGGCTGTGTGGAATGAGCTTCCAGTGAAGGTGGTGGAGGCAGGTTCGTTTTTATCATTTAAAAATAAATTGGATAGTTATATGGACGAGAAAGGTATGGAGGGTTATGGTCTGAGCGCAGGTAGATGGGACTAGGAGAGAATACGTGTTCGGCACGGACTAGAAGGGTCGAGATGGCCTGTTTCCGTGCTGTAATTGTTATATGTTATATGGTTATAGATGCTGCCTCACACGCTGAGTTTCTCCAGCATTCTTGTCCACCTTCAATTTGATATCTGGTCTGATTTCTGGAATGTGTTTGTGTTATTCTCGAGAGTATCTCTCAAGGTTACTTCCTCGCAATTAGCATTGCGGCTTTCAACCCAAACTTTCTTGCACTGTTCAAATAACTGATTGAATTGCTGAGAGGCGCGAGAGTCATTGAGTTCCTGTTGCTCTCTGATATGCAACCCACATTCTTTAGACAACGTTTTTCATCTTCTTGGTGAGCAGTTTCATTAGGATAATATAATGCCTGCTTATCATCTGCTTTTCCATATACATGCAAATTTCTAAATGTTCGCTTTTTGACAGTGAGCAGACCCATGAAATTATGCACGCTCAGTTTGCCTGCCCCATCTTTTCAAAAAGGCGAAGATTTCATTTTATTTATACTTTCATGGGACGTGGATGTTCGCGATAACGCCAGCGTTTAGGGCGATGTTTCGGGTCGAGACCCTTCTTCAGACTGAGACCCAGGGGGACAATAGACAGTAGGCCATTTGGCCCCTCCAGCCAGCACCGCCATTCAATGTGATCATGACTAGAGTCTTAGTCCAGGACAAGGGGTCACAGTTTAAGGATAAGGGGGAAGTCTTTTAGGACCGAGATGAGAAAAACATTTTTCACACAGAGAGTGGTGAATCTGTGGAATTCTCTGCCACAGGAGGTAGTTGAGGCCACAGTTCATTGGCTATATTTAAGAGGGAGTTAGATGTGGCCCTTGTGGCTAAATGGATCAGGGGGTATGGAGAGAAGGCAGGGATGGGATACTGAGTTGGATGATCAGTCATGATCATATTGAATGGCGGTGCAGGCTCGAAGGGCCGAATGGCCTCTACTCCTGCACCTAATTTCTATGTTTCTATGTTTCTATGACTGATCGTCCTCAATGTGATCATGGCTGATCATCCAGGGAGACACAGAGACAAGGAAGTGCAAGCTGTGAAAACGAGACATCAAAGGGGTTGGAGATCACAGAAAATGTAGAATAGATCATTGTTAGCTAGGAGAAGGTGTGTTGGTGGAAGCATTTTGGTGGAGGCTCAGGCCACAAAGGTCAGTGTGGGATTGGGAGGGGGAGTTAAAGTGTTTAGCAGCCTGGAGATCAGGTACGTTTAGGAGCAGAGGTGTTCAGAGCCTGATCTCTCGTTTTCACACCTTACCCTTCTGTATCTCTTGTGTCTCCCTCTCCCCTGACTCTCAGTCTGAAGAAGGGTCTTGACCTGAAACATCACCCGTTCCTTCTCTCCAAAGATGCTGCCTGTCCCGCTGAGTTACTCCAGCATTTTGTGTATTGCATGCTAGATCAAAGTTGGAGTGTGGGAGGAGACTGGAGCTCCCAGAAATGCCAGACATGTGGCGAATCTCCTGTGCTTTGTGTATTGCATGCTAGACCAAAGTTGGCACATGTGACAATAAAGTGTGCAATATTGGGAGCTGTATCTGAGGAAGGATGTGCTGGCTCTGGAGAGTTCAAGATAACTTTGTCCGCCTGGTCTACTGTTGAAGTCTTGTAGGTTGGATCGTTCTTAGTCTGGACCCTCGTCCTCGACCTTCCCGCCATGGGTAGCTCTAACAGCTCTCAGTATCATGGGGGCATGCAAGCATCTTCACCGCGACAAGTCAAAGATCCGAAGAGGCTTTTTCAATGACGCCCCCGAGCTGTGGAATAGCCCACCCAGGGCTATGGGAGACGCCCACTCAGTTGACATTTTTAAACAGCCGCTAAAGATCTATCTTTTTACTCAAGCTTTCAACTAACTTTACTTCCTTTGTCATAGAAACATAGAAACATAGAAACATAGAAACTAGGTGCAGGAGGAGGCCATTCGGCCCTTCGAGCCAGCACCGCCATTCATTGTGATCATGGCTGATCGTCCCCAATCAATAACCCGTGCCTGCCTTATCCCAATATCCCTGGACTCCACAAGCCCCTATCTAACTCTCTCTTAAATCCATCCAGTACTTGGCCTCCACTGCCCTCTGTGGCAGGAATTCCATAAATTCACAACTCTCTGGGTGAAAAAGTTTTTTTCTCATCTCAGTCTTAAATGGCCTCCCCTTTATTCTAGGACTGTGGCCCCTGGTTCTGGAACCAGGTCCGTGTGCACCTGGTTGGCCTTTTACACTCACAATTTAACATTTTATATTTTTATATAAATCTGTGCTTTTGATTCTATTAACTGACCTATGTTCTTATTGTTTTAAATCGTATTTTTGTTTGTATGTGTGTATGTGGAAAGCACTTTGGGTTGCATTCGATTGTATGTGAAGTGTAACACAGATAATATTATTTTTATTATTATCTCAGCAAGTGCGTTGTTCAGTGGCTTGTGAACGATTATTTCCAGTGGTCGGTGACTTGTCCCATCACACGCACGGATTTATACAGTTCAAACTTCACAGGGGAGCACAAATCAAGATCCCTCTCAGTTTCAGCGGCTTTTTTTTACAATTTAGAGACACAGCGCGGAAACATGCCTATCAAGTCCAGGCCGACCAGCGATCCCCGCACACTAATGCCCCTGTCCCACTTAGGAAACCTGAACGGAAACCTCTGGAGACTTTGCGCCCCACCCAAGGTTTCCCGGAGGTTGCAGGTGGTTGCCGGAGGTTGCAGGTAGTGGAAGCAGGTAGGGAGACTGACAAAAACCTCCGGGAGCCGCACGGAAACCTTGGGTGGGGCGCAAAGTCTCCAGAGGTCTCCGTTCAGGTTTCCTAAGTGGGACAGGGCATAACACTACCCGACACGTGCTAGGGACAATTTACAATTTTACCAAAGCTGATTGGCCTTCAGAACTGCACGTCTTTGGAGTGTGGGAGGAAACCGGAGCACCCGGAGAAATCCCACGCAGGCCACGGGGAGAACGAACAAACTCCGTACAGACAGCACCCGTAGTCAGGATGGAACCCGGGTCTCTGGCGCTGTAATGTAGAAAGTCTACCGCTGTGCCACCCACCGTCTGTTCTGTTAATGCACTCGAAGCTCATAGCAACTCGAACTACATCAACAACTGGTTATCTCTTGTGCTCCATTAGTCCTAGCATGTTGATCCACATTAATGTTAAGCCGGAAAGAGTGCAGAGAATAGACTACAGACAATAGGTGCAGGTGTAGGCCATTCGGCCCTTCCAGCACCACCATTCAATGTGATCATGGCTGATCATCCCCAATCAGAACCCCGTTCCTGCCTTCTCCCCATATCCCCTGACTCCGCTATCTTTAAGAACCCTATCCAACTCTCTCTTGAAAGCATCCAGAGAATTGCCCCCCACAGATTCACAACTCTCTGGGTGAAAAGGATTTTCCTCATCTCCATTCTAAATGGCCTAACCCTTATTCTTAAACTGTTTAATTAAATTAAAATTAAATTCTTTAATGAAATTAAAATTTCGACAGACACCAATGTATCTGTCGAAATGTATTTTAAATTTCCAAATAGCCTATCACTATTGATCTTATACGGGGAGAAGGCAGGAGAATGAGAGAGAGATCAGCCACGATTGAATGGTGGAGTACATTTGATGGGCCGAATGGCCTAATTCTACTATCACATGAAATGTTGTTATATTACCTCTCCTCAACTACCTCCTTTGGCACCTCGTTCTATATACCCACCTCCCCCTGTGTGAAGAAGCTGCCTCTCCGGTTCCTGTTAAATCTCCCCCCCCCCCCCCCCCCCCCCCCCAACTTAAACCCATGGCCTCTGGTTCTTGATTCCACTATTCTGGGCTAAAGATCTGTGCAATCACTAATCGCCGATCTCATGATTTTACACACCTCTATATGATCAGGACTTTCATATGAAGAAAGACTGGATAGACTCGGCTTGTACTCGCTAGAATTTAGGAGATTGAGAGGGGATCTTATAGAAACTTACAAAATTCTTAAGGGGTTAGACAGGCTAGATGCAGGAAGATTGTTCCCGATGTTGGGGAAGTCCAGGACAAGGGGTCACAGTTTAAGGATAAGGGGGAAATCCTTTAGGACCGAGATGAGGAAAACATTTTTCACACAGAGAGTGGTGAATCTGTGGAATTCTCTGCCACAGAAGGTAGTTGAGGCCAGTTCATAAATCCTCTTAGGAAAAGGGGAAAAGTTAGGAAAAGGGGAAGGACAACGTGATTTAGGGGTCCTTGTTCAGTCAATGAAAGTAAGCGTGCAGGTACAGCAGGCAGTGAAGAAAGCTAATGGCATGTTGGCCTTCATAACAAGAGGAGTTGAGTATAGGAGCAAAGAGGTCCTTCTGCAGTTATACAGGGCCCTAGTGAGACCACACCTGGAGTATTGTGTGTAGTTTTGGTCTCCAAATTTGAGGAAAGACATTCTTACTATTGAGGGAGTGCAGCGTAGGTTCACCAGGTTAATTCCCGGGATGGCGGGACTGTCATATGTTAATGGAATGGAGCAGCTGGGCTTGTATACTCTGGAGTTTAGAAGGATGAGAGGATATCTTATTGAGACATATCAGATTATTAAGGAATTGGACAAGCTAGAGGCAGGAAACATGTTCCCGATGTTGGGGAGTCCAGAGCCAGGGGCCACAGTTTAAGAATAAGGGGTAAGCCATTTAGAACGGAGATGAGGAAAAACTTTTTCACACAGAGAGTGGTGAGGTCTGTGGAATTCTCTGCCTCAGAGGTCGGTGGAGGCCGGTCCTCTGGATACTTTCAAGGGAGAGCTAGATAGGGCTCTTAAAGATAGCGGAGTCAGGGGATACGGGGAGAAGGCAGGAACGGGGTACTGATTGTGGATGATCAGCATTGATCACATTGAATGGCGGTGCTGGCTCGAAGGGCCGAATGACCTACTCCTGCACCTATTGTCTATTGTCTATTATAGATGGGGTATCATGGTCAGCATGAGCAAGTTGGGCTGAAGGGCCTGCTTCAGCGTTGGAAAAGATCAAAAGTTCATATGTCAGAGGAGCAGCATTAGGCCGATTTATCGTTCCCTCTCAACCCCATTCTCCTGCCTTCTCCCCATAACATTTGACATCGATACTAATCATGAATCTGTCAATAGCTGGAGTAACTCAGCGGGACAGGCAGCATCTCTGGAGTGAAGGAATGGGTGATGTATCGGGCCAAGACCCTTCTTCGTACTCAGTCAATCTTCACCTTAAAAATACCCATTGACTTGGCCTCCACAGCCGTCTGTGGCCATCAGTTCTTGTGAGCAATAATAATTGTGAGCAGTTTTGGGCACCGTATCTGAGGAAGGATGTGATGGCTCTGGGGAGGGTCCAGAGGAGGTTTACAAGAATGATCCCAGGTACGAGCAGGTTGACTCAACCTATGATGAGTGTTTGTTGGCACTGGGTCATTGGAGTTTGGAAGAATGAGGGGGAGAAAAGGCTTGGATAGAGTGGATGTGGAGAAGATGCTTCCACTAGTGGGAGAGTCTAGGACTAGAGGCCACAGCCACAGAATTAAAGGACGTTCTTTTAGGAAGGAGGTGAGGAGAAATGTCTTTAGTCAGAGGGTGGTGAATCTGTGGAATTCATTGCCACAGAAGGCTGTGGAGGCCACGTCAGTGGATAATTTGAAGGCAGAGGTAGATAGATTCTTGATTAGTACAGGTGTCAGGGATTATGGGGAGAGATAGATCAGTCATGATTGATTGGTGGAGTAGTCTTGGTGGGCCGAATGGCCTAATTCTACTCCTATCACTTGTGAATCATTGAAAACCCACGCAGGCCACGGGGAGAACGTACAAACTCCGTACAGACAGGCGACCATAGTCAGTATCGAAACTGGCGCTGTAAGGAACTCTTTGCCACAGAAGTTAGTGGATAATTTTAAGGCAGAGATAAATAGATTCTTGATTCGTATGGGTGTCAGAGGTTACGGGGAGAAAGCAGAAAGAAGGGGTTTTGGAGGGAGAGATAGATCAGCCATGATTGAATGGCGGAGTAGACTTGATGGGTCTAATGCTACTCCAATTCCTTATGACCTAATGGAAAGACAATACATGATTACAATCGAACCCACATCTGGCACCATGTAATGTCTTAGAAACATAGAAACATAGAAAATAGGTGCAGGAGTAGGCCATTCGGCCCTTCGAGCCTGCACCGCCATTCAATATGATCATGGCTGATCATCCAACTCAGTATCCCGTACCTGCCTTCTCTCCATACCCCCTGATCCCCTTAGCCACAAGGGCCACAACTAACTCCCTCTTAAATCCAGCCAATGAACTGGCCTCGACTACCCTCTGTGGCAGAGAGTTCCAGAGATTGGAACCTGGAGTATTGCGTACAGTTTGGTCTCCAAATCTGAGGAAGGACATTATTGCCATAGAGGGAGTGCAGAACCAGACTGATTCCTGGGATGTCAGGACTGTCTTATGAAGAAAGACTGGATAGACTTGGTTTATACTCTCTAGAATTTAGAAGATTGAGAGGGGATCTTATAGAAACTTACAAAATTCTTAAGGGGTTGGACAGGCAAGATGCAGGAAGATTGTTCCCGATGTTGGGGAAGTCCAGGACAAGGGGTCACAGCTTAAGGATAAGGGGGAAATCCTTTAAAACCGAGATGAGAAGAACTTTTTTCACACAGAGAGTGGTGAATCTTTGGAACTCTCTGCCACAGAGGGTAGTTGAGGCCAGTTCATTGGCTATATTTAAGAGGGAGTTAGATGTGGCCCTTGTGGCTAAGGGGATCAGGGGGTATGGAGAGAAGGCAGGTACGGGATACTGAGTTGGATGATCAGCCATGATCATATTGAATGGCGGTGCAGGCTTGAAGTGCCGAATGGCCTACTCCTGCACCTAATTTCTATGTTTCTATGACTGAAACTTCCAGAAGGTCACGTGACCTCAGTCACGAGGCACAGGTACATTTGCCAGCTTCTGCTTTTGGCCTCAAGGTGCGCTGGCATTTGCATCAGATATTACATGACATATACATCACAAATTCCATTCTGATACATTCAATGATAGTACATTGCATATACAGTGTTTGTCATAAGGTCGCATGGAATAGGAGTAGAATTAGGCCATTCGGCCCATCAAGTCTACTCTGCCATTCAGTCGTGGCGGAGCTATCTATCCCCTCTTAATCCCATTCTCCTGCCTTCTCCCCCATAACCGCTGACACCCGCACTAATCAAAAAGACACGTATAAAAATATCCGTCGACTTGTCCTCCACAGCCTTCTGTGGCAAAGAATTCCACAGATTCACCACCCTCTGACCAAATAAATTCCTAGGTACACATAAATGCTGGAGAAACTCAGCGGGTGCGGCAGCATCTATGGAGCGGAGGAAATAGGCAACGTTTTCTTCGCTCCATGCAAAGAGTTCAACAATCTCCACTATAGGAAATAGGTAACGTTTCGGGCCGAAACCCTTCCGGGTTTCGTCCCGAAACATTGCCTATTTCCTTCGCTCCATAGATGCTGCTGCACCCGCTGAGTTTCTCCAGTGTTTTTGTCTACCTTCGATTTTCCAGCATCTGCAGTTCCTTCTTAAACAAATAAATTCCTCCTCATCTCCTTGATCAAGGTACGTCCTTCGATGACTCTATGACCACGATGGCGGAGTGCATGTTGCAACAGCAGATGATGTCTGTTATCTAAATGGTGGCCGACTAGGAAAAGGGGAGATGCAGCGAGACCTGGGTGTCATGGTACACCAGTCATTGAAAGTAGGCATGCAGGTGCAGCAGGCAGTGAAGAAAGCGAATGGTATGTTAGCTTTCATAGCAAAAGGATTTGAGTATAGGAGCAGGGAGGTTCTACTGCAGTTGTACAGGGTCTTGGTGAGACCACACCTGGAGTATTGCGTACAGTTTTGGTCTCCAAACCTGAGGAAGGACATTATTGCCATAGAGGGAGTGCAGAGAAGGTTCACCAGACTGATTCCTGGGATGTCAGGACTTTCTTATGAAGAAAGACTGGATAGACTTGGTTTATACTCTCTAGAATATAGGAGATTGAGAGGGGATCTTATAGAAACTTACAAAATTCTTAAGGGGTTGGACAGGCTAGATGCAGGAAGATTGTTCCCGATGTTGGGGAAGTCCAGGACAAGGGGTCACAGCTTAAGGATAAGGGGAAATCCTTTAAAACCGAGATGAGAAGAACTTTTTTCACACAGAGAGTGGTGAATCTCTGGAACTCTCTGCCGCAGAGGGTAGTCGAGGCCAGTTCATTGGCTATATTTAAGAGTGAGTTAGATGTGGCCCTTGTGGCTAAGGGGATCAGGGGGTATGGAGAGAAGGCAGGTACGGGATACTGAGTTGGATGATCAGCCATGATCATATTGAATGGTGGTGCAGGCTCGAAGGGCCGAATGGCCTACTCCTGCACCTAATTTCTATGTTTCTATGTTTTCTTCGCTCCATGCAAAGAGTTCAACAATCTCCACTATAGGAAATAGGTAACGTTTCGGGCCGAAACCCTTCCGGGTTTCGTCCCGAAACGTTGCCTATTTCCTTCGCTCCATAGATGCTGCTGCACCCGCTGAGTTTCTCCAGCGTTTTTGTCCACCTTCGATTTTCCGGCATCTGCAGTTCCTTCTTAAACAAATAAATTCCTCCTCATCTCCTTGATCAAGGTACGTCCTTCGATGACTCTATGACCACAATGGCGGAGGGCATGTTGCAACAGCAGATGATGTCGACCAGATGGGAGGAATTCCCTGGGCCACAACTGCGCAAAAAAGAAACATCACCCGTATGAAATGTCACGTTTTTAGCATATTAACGTTTAAATCTGCAAACGGAGGGAAAAGGTGCTAAAGGTGCTAAGGAAAAGCTTAAAACTGGTTACAGATGAAAACATAGAAACATAGAAACATAGAAATTAGGTGCAGGAGTAGGCCATTCGGCCCTTCGAGCCTGCACCGCCATTCAATATGATCATGGCTGATCATCCAACTCAGTATCCCGTACCTGCCTTCTCTCCATACCCTCTGATCCCCTTAGCCACAAGGGCAACATCTAACTCCCTCTTAAATATAGCCAATGAACTAGCCTCAACTACCCTCTGTGGCAGAGAGTTCCAGAGATTCACCACTCTCTGTGTGAAAAAAGTTCTTCTCATCTCGGTTTTAAAGGATTTCCCCCTTATCCCTAAGCTGTGACCCCTTGTCCTGGACTTCCCCAACATCGGGAACAATCTTCCTGCATCTAGCCTGTCCAACCCCTTAAGAATTTTGTAAGTTTCTATAAGATCCCCTCTCAATCTCCTAAATTCTAGAGAGTATAAACCAAGTCTATCCAGTCTTTCTTCATAAGACAACCCTGACATCCCAGGAATCAGTCTGGTGAACCTTCTCTGCACTCCCTCTATGGCAAAATGACGGAGCCTGCTGTTAGCGACAGATTGAAAGGACAGATGTAAGGGTGAATGGACATCAAAAAACGTTTTCGAATCCAGCTGTTCCCTGAGTTTGTGTAGTCCTCTGATCCGACACCAGGCAAGATCATAGAACATAGAACAGTACTGATGATAGACATAAAATGCTGGAGTAACTCAGTGGGTCAGGCAGCATCTCTGAAGCTCTGAGTCTCGACCCGAAACGTCGCCTATCCCTTTTACACAATAGACAATAGGTGCAGGAGTAGGCCACTCGGGCCTTTGAGCCAGCACCGCCATTCAATGTGAACATGACTGTTCCCGGTGAGGCATCAGCCATGATCACAATGAATGGCGGTGCTGGCTCGAAGGGCCGAATGGCCTCCTCCTGCGCCTATTTTCTATGTTTCTATGACTGATCATCCCGTTCCTGCCTTCTCTCTGTATCCCTTGACTCCGCTATCTTTAAGAGCTCTATCTAACTCTCTATTGAAAGCATCCAGAGAATTGGCCCCATTGCCTTCTGAGGCAGAGGATTCCACTGATTCACAACTCTCTGGGTGATAAAGTTTTTCTTCATCTCCGCTTTAAATGGTTTACCCCTTATTCATTAATGTTCTCCAGAGATGCTGCCTGCCCCGCTGTGTTACTCCAGATTTATGTGCCTACCTTCAGTGTAAACCAGCATGTGCAGTTCCTTCCTCCATAGAGCAGTACAGCACAGGAACAAGCCCTTCAGCCCATAATGTTTAGTTTAGTTTAGTTTAGAGTAACTCAGCGGGACAGGCAGCATCTCTGGAGAGAAGGAATGGGTGACGTTTCGGGTCGAGACCTTTCTTCAGCCAGACCCTTCAACCCACCGAGTCCGTGCCGACCAACATACACTGGTTCTATCCGACGTGGCACAATGGCACGGCAGTAGAATTGCTGCCTTACAGCGCCAGAGACCCGGGTTCGATCCTGACCACGGGTGCAGTCTGTACGGAGTTTGTACATTCTCCCCGTGACCTGCGTGGGTTTTCTCCGGGTGCTCCGGTTTCCTCCCACACTCCAAAAGCGTGCAGGTTTGTACATGAATTGGCATCAGTCTGAAGATGTGTCTCAACCCAAAACATTACGCAAACCTTCTCTCCAGAGACGCTGCCTGTCCCGCTGAGTTACTCCAGCATTTTGTGTCTATCTTCAGAGTAAAACAGCATCTACAGTTCCTTCCTACACATTGCACCAGTGGACCTGTATTGTCAACTGTGGCTCATTACAAATAAAGTCACAAGATTCAATAGAATGCTCACAATTGGACCAAAGCTATACTTATTGACATTCTCAAGAAAACAGCTGATGCATAGGAATTAGAAGTCTACCATGAATGGATATTTGATTTCCCAGATTAATTACTGCATAAGCACTTTAGTCAGTATGGTTCAATAGTGATTTTATTTTCCCATTTAGCAGAAGTCCAAGTTCTCTTCATGAAAGACTTTAAAAGTAAATTGAAGGCTTTTTTATACCACCAAGAGCAGAGCAACAGAATGGGTCCTTCTGCAGTTGTACAGAGCCCTAGTGAGACCACACCTGGAGTATTGTGTTCAAGAAGGAACTGCAGATGCTGGAAATTTTTAGTGTACTCTGGAGTATTGTGTGCAGTTTTGGTCCCCTAATTTGAGGAAGGACATTCTTGCTATTGAGGGAGTGCAGCGTAGGTTTACAAGGTTAATTCCCGGGATGGCGGGACCGTCATATGCTGAGAGAATGGAGTGGCTGGGCTTGTACACTCTGGAGTTTAGGATGAGAGGTGATCTCATTGAAACATATAAGATTATTAAGGGTTTGGATACACTAGAGGCAGGAAACATGTTCCCGATGTTGGGGGAGTCCAGAACCAGGGGCTACAGTTTAAGAATAAGGAGTAAGCCATTTAGAACGGAGACGAGGAAACACTTTTTCTCACAGAGAGTGGTGAGTTTGTGGAATTCTCTTCCTCAGAGGGCGGTGGAGGCCGGTTCTCGAGATGCTTTCAAGAGAGAGCTAGATAGGGCTCTTAAAGATAGTGGAGTCCGGGGATACAGGGAGATGGCAGAAATGGGGTACTGATTGTGGATGATCAGCCATGATCACATTGAATGGCGGTGCTCTCTCGATTGGCCGAATGGCCTACTCCTGCACCTATTATCTATTGTCTATTGAAACACAGAGACATAGAGACATACCGTTAGCGTGGCATGGTTACGCAGCGGTAGAGCTGCTGCCTTACGGCGCCAGAGACCCGGGTTCGGTCATAACTACGGGCGCGTCTTTACGGAGTTTGTACATTCTCCGCATATTTCTCCGAGTTCCCTCGGTTCCCTCCCGCACTCCAAAGACGTACAGGTGTGTAGGTTTATTGGCTTGGTGTAAAATGTGAAAGACTGTCCCTAGTGTGTTCAGGGTAGCGTTAATGTGCTCAGTGCGGACTCGGTGCGGCCAAAGGGCCTGTTTCCCGCGCTGTGTCTCTAAACTCTATCCTGGACCTTTGCCCCAAGTTGCCCCACACCGATCAACATGTCCCACCTACACTAGTCCCACCTGCCCGCGTTTGGTCCATATCCCTCCAAACCTGTCCTATCCATGTACCTGTCTAACTGTTTCTTCAACGTTGCGCTCGCGCCTGCAAAGACTAAGTATCGTCAAGATTTTTATTCTGACTTTGCTCTCGATCGATCAATACAATGCTAGTTTATTGTCACGTGTAACGAGGTACAGTGAAACGCATTGTTCCACGTAATACCCGGTAAAATCATACAGCAGACCTCGCCTCGACAGACAAGTGTCGCCACGGTTTGTTCACCGAACTGTCGTGTCTTTTGTCTGCCGCCCCCCCTCACCCACCTCTGCCGGGTCCCCCTTTCGTTCTCGACGGCCCCCATCGCTCTCTGACGCTCTCCAAAGCTCCCGCTCACTCTCGGCACTTGCTGCCGGGTCCCTCCTCAGTTTCGCTCTCAGTTCAGTTTATTGCCACGTGTACCGAGGTACAGTGAAAAACACCTCTGTTGCTCACTCTTTGATTACACTCATTTGGTAGTTTAGCGGTTCGATTCTTACATATTCACTTTCTTTTTCACTTTCTATCTTTCTTGCTCACTCTCTTCCTCTATTTCATCTTTGTAAAAAATTAAAATGGAAGTTGTACAATAAATGAATTATGTCATCTGCCACTGTTTACACTTTTGTACACTGCTTCTTAATAAAAATATTTTTTAAACTTCTGTTGCGTGCTATCCAGTCTAGCAGAAAGACAAATAAATACAGGGCCCTGGTGAGACCACATCTGGAGTATTGTGTACAGTTTTGGTCTCCGAATTTGAGGAAGGACATCCTTGTGATTGAGGCAGTGCAGCGTAGGTTCAGCAGATTGATCCCTGGGATGGCGGGACTGTCATATGAGGAAAGAATGGAAAGACTAGGCTTGTATTCACTGGAGTTTAGAAGGATGAGGGGGTGGTTCTTATAGAAACGTATAAAATTGTAAAAGGACTGGACAAGCTAGATGCAGGAAAAATGTTCCCAATGTTGGGCGAGTCCAGAAACAGGGGCCACTGTCTAAGAATAAAGGGGAGGTCATTTAAAACTGAGATGAGAAAAAACTTTTTCACCCAGAGAGTGGCCCAGAAAGCAGTAGAGACCAATTTAAAAGAGTGTTAAGAGTGTTAGATGCCATGGGGCTAGTGGAATCAAGGGGGAGATGGCAGGCACGGGGTACTGATTGGGGATGATCAGCCATGATCACAATGAATGGTGGTGCTGGCTCGAAGGGCCAAATGGCCTCATCCTATTTTCTATGTTTCTATGTTTCTCTGTTTCTATGATTACAATCAAACCATTTACAGTTACATGATAAGGGAATAACGTTTAGTGCAAGGTAAAGCCAGCAAAGTCCGATCAAGGATAGTCCGAGGGTCACCAATGAGGTAGATAGTAGTTCAACACTGCTCTCTGGTTGTGGTGGGATGGTTCAGTTGCCTGAAAATAAAAGGATGTACCTTCCCTGAATCTGGAGGTGTGCGTTTTCACACTTCTGTACCTTCTGCCCGATGGAAGAGGGGAGAAGAGGGAGTGGCCGGGGTGGGAATCTGTGGAATTCATTGCCACAGACGGCTGTGGAGGCCAAGTCAATGGGTATTTTTAAGGCTGAGTTTGGCAGTTTCTTGGTTAGTATGGGTGTCAGAGGCTAAGGGGGGGTGGGGTGGGGGGGGGGAGCAGGCAGGAGAATGGTGTTGAGAGAGAGAGATAGATCTGCCATGATTGAACGGCGGAGCAGACTTTGATGGGCCAATTTGGCCTAACTCTGCTCCTGAAACTTATGAACTCACGAGTTAAATCTTCCCAGCCTGGCAACGACCTGCCGCTGGCGGAAGAGAAAGGAATACACAACATTTCATTTGGAAGGCGCGCTTGGCAGGGGTGAAGGAGCCAGCTGGGTGGTGCATTGTGCTTGAAAGATTAAAAAGAATTTCATTCCTGAAACTTTGAATGGAATCCAGCTGGGTTTGATGGCCTGGACCCCACCTCCCTTGGTGCTGTTGTTTGTGGTCAGCATGTCGCCAGGGCCGAGGAACTGCCAAGCAAAGGATCGTGACATTTGGCTGTTAAAAGTATCGTGAAGCCTGCAGCGCTGAAAAGTATCGTGAAGCGCTGAGCTCAGTCATCAGCTATGATCTTATTGAATGATGCAGCAGGCATGATGGGCAGGATGCTTCATCCCTGCTTCTAGCTTGTATGTGTTTAGTTCAGTTTAGTTTAGTTTAGTTTAGTTTAATTTAGTTTAGTTTAGTTTAGTTTAGTTTAGTTTAGTTTAGTTTAGTTTAGTTTAGTTTAGTTTAGTTTAGTTTAGTTTAGTTTAGTTTAGTTTAGTTTAGTTTAGTTTAGTTTAGTTTAGTTTAGTTTAGTTTAGTTTAGTTTATAGTTTAGTTTAATTTAGTTTAGTTTAGTTTAATTTAGTTTAGTTTAGTTTAGTTTAGTTTAGTTTAGTTTAGTTTAGTTTAATTTAGTTTAGTTTAGTTTAGTTTAGTTTAGTTTAGTTTAGTTTAGTTTAATTTAGTTTAGTTTAGTTTAATTTAGTTTAGTTTAGTTTAGTTTAGTTTAATTTAGTTTAGTTTAGTTTAGTTTAGTTTAGTTTAGTTTAAGTTTAGTTTAGTTTAATTTAGTTTAGTTTAGTTTAGTTTAGTTTAGTTTAGTTTAATTTAATTTAGTTTAATTTAGTTTAGTTTAGTTTAGTTTAGTTTAGTTTAGTTTAGTTTAAAGGTGGCGCAGCAGCAGTAGAGTTGCTGCCTCACAAGCGCCAGAGACCCGGGTTCAATCCTGACTACGGGTGCTGAATTTGCGGAGTTTGTACGTTCTCCCCGTGAACTGTGTGGGTTTCCCCCGGGTGCTCCGGTTTCCTCCCACACTCCAATGTGGGGGGGCTTCAGCCACGTGGACATACAGGTTTGTAGGCTAATTGGCTTGGTCTAATTGTAACTTGCCTCTAGTGTGCGTAGGATATTGTTAGTGGGCGGGGACTTCCAGTCAGCGTGGACTCGGTGGGCCGAATGGCCTGTTTCCGCGCTGTATCTCTACAGTCTACACACTCTAAAGTCTCAGTTAAAGTCTCAGCTGCTGCCCTTGTCAGGGGATGGGTTTATTCTGAAGTTTCAACCACCAAGAATTAATCTCGCAAATAAAAAAACATAACAAACTCTTCATTCCTTCCACCTTAAATAAATATGTATTTCATCTCGACAAGTCCGGTACCTACACTCATGCTATTGATACTCAACTACTACTGTACCTTGCATTAAATAGGAAGCCTCAGAGTCTAGATTGATACAGTGGAAACAGGCCCTTCGGCCCAACTTGCCCATCATGCCCCATCTACAGTTTTGGTCTCCTAATTTGAGGAAGGATATTCTTGCTGTTGAGGGAGTAGGGAGTAGGTTCACCATGTTAATTCCCAGGATGGCGGGACTCTTTATATGATGAAAGAATGGGACATCTGGGCATGTATTCACTGGAATTTAGAAGGATGAGAGGGGATTTTATTGAAACATATAAGATTATTAAGGGTTTGGACACACTAGATGCAGGAAACATGTTCCCGATGTTGGGGGGAGTCCAGAACAAGGAGTCACAGTTTAAGAATAAGGGGAAGGCCATTCAGAATGGAGGTGAGGAAAAACTTTTTCACACAGAGAGTTGTGAATTTGTGGAATTCTCTGCCTCAGAAGGCAGTGGAGGCCGATTGTTAGAGGCTTTCAAAAGAGAGTTAGATTTAGCTTTTAGGGCTAGTGGAATCAAGGGATATGGGGAGAAGGCAGGAGCGGGGTACTGATTGTGGATAATCAGCCATGATCACATTGAATGCCGGTGCTAGCTCGAAGGGCCGAATGGCCTACTCCTGCACCTATTGTCTATGTATCTATGTATACACTAGTCTCACCTGCTTGCACTTGCCCCGTGTACCTCCAAACCTGTGTATTCCATGTACCTGTCCATATGTTTTTTAAATGCTGTCCCAGCCTCAACTACCTCCTCCGGCAGCTCGTTCCATACACCCACCACCATTCTTCGTGTGAATAAGTTGTCCCTCAATCTTTAAATCTTTCCTCCCTCACTTTAAACCTATGTCCTCTGGTCCTCGATTCCCCTTGCTCTAGGCAAGAAACTCTGTGCATCTATCCGATCTATTCCTCTCATGATTTTGTACACCTCTATAAGATCACCCCTCATCCTCCTGCGCTCCAAGGAATAGAGTCCAAGCTGGCTGAGGGTTTGGTTCCAATTGATCCCAATTGGAAATCAGCTTTGATTATGGAGGGAAAGTATTACACTGACGAGAAGCCACATTAATCTACAAACTGTGCAGGGAGGAACTGCAGATGCTTGCTTACACTGAAGATAGACACAAAGTGCTGGAGTAGCTCAGAGGGCCAGGCAGCTTCTCTGGAGAGAAGAAACAGGTGACGTTGCGGGTCTGAAGAACTCAGATGGTCACGGTGGCGCAACGGTAGAGTTGCTGCCTAATACCCCTGTCCCACTGTGCGAGTTCATTCCAAGAGCTCTCCCGAGATTTAAAAAAAATCAAACTCGAGGTAAGCACGGAGAATGAACGTAGCGGGTACGTCGGAGCTCGGGGACGTCTCTTAGCGGCTCGTAACACTAACGGCAGGTACTCAGGAAGACTCGCTAACGGCAGGTAAGCACGGGGAAGACTCGCGAAGATTTTTCAACATGTTGAAGAATGTCCACGAGAGCCCCGAGTACCGACGAGGGGCCATTACCGTAAATCTCCGAGTTTGAATCAGGGCAAACTCGGGAGAACTCTTGGAATGAACTCGTACTGTGGGACAGGACCCGGGTTTGATCCCGACTACGGGTGCTGTCTGTATGGAGTTTGTACGTTCTCCCCGTGACCTGCGTGGGTTTTTCTCCGAGATCTTCGATTCCCTCCCACATTCTATAGACATACAGGTTTGTAGGTTAATCGGTTTGTTATAAATGTAGCAATTGTCGCTAGTGGGGGTGTAGGAGAGTGTTAATGTGCGGGGATCGCTGTTCGGCGCGGACCCGGTGGGCCGAAGGGCCTGTTTCCGTGCTGTATCTCTAATGTAAACTAAGCTTCAGGGTAAAGGGAAACGATAGATATATTGTATTGTATTGTATTGTATTCAAATTTATTGTCATTGTCTCAATTTGAGACAACGAAATGAATTTCCCTTACAGGCAGTATCATAAAAAATTTAAAAAAGTCATAAAAAAATTAATAAATAAAAAATAAATAATAAAACATATTAAAAATAAAATTGAAATTGAATTAAAAAAAAACAAAAACGTGTCTGTAACTGATTCACACCGAGCCCGCAGCTAACAATGTCCTGCATCCTTTACCATCGTTACTGATTTTGCAAATCTTTCATTCATTTGTTCCATATCTCTCCACATCACCGTCTATATCCCTCGTTTGCCCTTATCCTCTGACTCTCAGTCTGAAGAAGGGTCTCGACCCGAAACGTCACAGATTCCTTTTCTCCAGAGATGTTGCCTGACC
This sequence comes from Leucoraja erinaceus, assembly GCF_028641065.1. Taxonomy (NCBI): domain Eukaryota; kingdom Metazoa; phylum Chordata; class Chondrichthyes; order Rajiformes; family Rajidae; genus Leucoraja; species Leucoraja erinaceus. The sequence continues at coordinate 61,914 of NW_026576688.1, forward strand.
CATTGGGTTACTCCAGCTTTTTGTGTCAATCATCTACAAACTGTTCAGAATTTGTTATCCCTCCAGAAAATGATGCCTGATTTTAATTCTAGTTATCCCATTAGTCGCTGAATAATTAGGATATTAGCATTAAGTGTTTTCAGCCATCCACATCGGAGACGTTTGACATTTACCGTGCTTGATTGAACAACATTATGATGCATCAAACGGGTGATTAAGTAAGTAAGTAAGTTTATTGGCCAAGTATTCACATACAAGGAATTTGCCTTGGTGCTCCGCCCACAAGTAACAACATGACATACCGTGACAGTTACGAATGACTCAGAAAACACTAAACATTAATAATAATAAAACATTCATGATAAAACACCATTGATCAAGCATGTGAACCAACAAAATACCTGATCAAAGGGAGGCTGCAGATTTTTGGCTGTTGAGTAGGGTCAAGAGAGTCAAGAGTCAATTTAATTGTCATTTGGACCCCTGGAGGTCCAAACGAAATGCCGTTTCTGCAGCCATACATTACACACAAATAGACCCCAGACACAACATAATTACATTTAACATAAACATCCATCACATAGCTGTGATGGAAGGCCAAAAAAACTTATCTCTCCACTGCACTCTCCCCCCCCCCGATGTCAGAGTCAAAGTCAAAGCCCCCGGCTGGCGATGGCGATTGTCCCGCGGCCATTAAAGCCACGCCGGGTGGTGCGAGGTCGCACACCGGGTCTTGGTGTTGGAGCCCCCGGTGTGCGCTCGCAGAGTCCCGCGGCCGTTCCAGCCGCGCGGGGCGGTGATGTCAGGCCCCGTTCCAGGAGCTCTTCAACCCCGCAACACGGGCGGGAGAATTCGCCGTTGCAGGAGCCCCGAAAAGCGGTCTCCCTCCAGGGACCCGCGGGCTCCCGGTGCCGCCGTCCGCAGACCCGCAGTAGCAGCCTTCGCATCAGCAGCAGCAGCGGCAGCAGCAGCGGCAGCAGCAGCTGCAGCAGCAGCAGCGGCAGCAGCAGCAGCAGCGCTCCTCCACCGCTCCACCCGCTCCGGTCTCGGCCAGCTCCGCGACGGCAACGGTGAGTCGGCACCAGAGTCCCCGGCTTCTTCCCGTTGGAGGCCGCTCCTCGTTGTGGCCTCAACGACACCTGAGACCCGACGAGAAAAGGTCGGGTCTCCAGTGCAGGGAGAGATTCAAAAGTTCCCCCCCCCCCCTCCCACCCCACCCCCATCCCGCCCACACACACACCCCAACATAAAATAACAAAAACTACATAAAAACACAGACAAAAAATAATAATACGCGGAGCAAGTAGAGCAACTACTTGTGGATAAAAACTGTTTTTATGTCTGGCTGTGGCAGCTTTGACAGTCCGGAGTCGCCTTCCAGAGGGAAGTGATTCAAAGAGTTTGTGGCCAGGGTGAGAGGGGTCAGAGATGATCTTGCCCGCTCGCTTCCTGGCCCTTGCAGTGTACAGTTCGTCAATGGAGGGAAGGTTGCAGCCAATAACCTTCTCAGCTGATCGGACGATTCGCTGCAGCCTCCAGAGAAACGTTTGCAAAGTTGTCTGCACTGCTTGGGCGTCATTTGCGCATCATTTACTCGACATTTTTTACGCTTCACAACGCACGACGCGCGCCTGGTGATGAAGGCAGTGACGTGCGGTCACGCGCGGCGCCCCAGGATTTTGGGATGCACAAAATCTTCACGCTCCACCTGCGTGGCGCGCAAATGACGCCCAAGTGGGGCAGGCCTCTAACTCTGCGGGTCAGGCAGCATCTCAGACGTTTCGGGTCGAGAACCTTCTCCAGTCTGAAGAAGGGTCGAGACCCTAAAGGTCACGTGCCACTTTTCTCCAGAGATGCCGTCTAACCCGTTGATTTACTTTACTCCTGCTTTTTCTGTCTCTCTTTGGTTTAAACCAGCATCTGCACTTCCTTCCTGCACGAATGACATCATGGTTTGGGAACGGCTCCATCCAAGTCCGCATGAAATTGCAGTGGAATTGTGGACGCAGCCCGGACCATCGCACCAACCAACCTCCCTTCCATTGACTCCATCTACACTTCACGCTGCCTCGGCAAGGCCAGCAGCATCATCAAGGGCCAGTCTCACTCCGGCAACTCCCTCTTCTCCCCTCTCCCGTCAGAAGTGTGAAGACACACACCTCCAGATTCAGGGAGAGCTTCTTCCCAGCTGTTATCAGGCAACTGAACAATCCTACCATCAACTATAGAGCGGTCCTGAACTACTATGAACCGCATTGGAGACCCCTCGGACTGTCTTTAATCAGACGTCACTGGACCTTTTCTTGCACTAAACATTATTTCCTTTTTCCTGTTTCTTTACCCTGTGGACAGCTTGATTGTAATCAGAAGATAGACACAAAGTGCTGGAGTAAGTCCGCGGGACCAGGCATGTATAGTCTTTCAGTTGACTGGTTAGCATGCAACAAAAAGCTTTTCACTGTACCTCAGTACAATAAACTAAACTGAACCGCTAGCCTGCTCCACCTCTCCCTATACCTCAGGCCATCGAGTCCTGGCAACATCCTCGTAAATCACCTCCGCACCCTTTCCAGCTTGACAACATCTTTCCTAAAGCATGGTGGCCAAAACTGAAGGCAATACAGTCTAAAGTCTGGAGAAGGGTCTCGACCAGAAACGTCACCCATTCCTTCTCTCCAGAGATGCTGCCTGTCCCACTGAGTCCGGTGGGCGGCGCGACCGTGTCGCAGCGGCCTCTGCAGTCTGTCTGTGTTTTTTTTGTTTTTTTGTCCTGTTGAGGGTTTAGTTTGTAGCTGTTTATCGGTTTTTTTTTTTTTTAATGTGTATGTGTGGGGGGTGGGGGGGTGGGTGGGGGAAACTTTTAATCTCTTCCCTGCATGGAGACCCGACCTTTTCCCTGTCGGATCTCCGTTGCCGTTGGGGCCTGGCGCCGTGGGGCGGCCTCCACCGGAACGACCTGGAGGCTCAAGTCACGGAGCCTGTGGAGCTGGGGAGCTGCTGAGGAGCCGCGGAGCCTGTGGAGCTGAGGAGCTGCTGGGGAGCTGCTGTGGAGCTGGGGAGCTGCTGTGGAGCTGCTGAGGAGCCTGCCGTGGAGCCTGCTGAGGAGCTGCTGCAGACTTACCTACGTGGAGCTGGCTGGATTCGGGGCGTGGAGAGCGGCGGTGGCGCGTTGTTGCGGCCCGGCTCCGGTGGATGGTGACACCGGGAGCTCGCGGATCCCCGGGGGGAGGCTGCTTTGCGGGGCACCGGCAGCGGCGACTTCTCCCGCCCGAATTGCGGGGTTGAGAGTGACCTGGAGGGGGGCCCTACACACGCCCGGCGCGGCCTTAATTTGCCGCGGACTAGCGCCCGCCGGGGGCTTTGACCTCGACTTCGGGAGGGAAATGGAGTGCAGGGGAGAGACAAGAACTTTGCCTTCCATCACAGTGAGGAGGAGAGCCACTGTGATGGATGTTTATGTGAATAGTGTTGGTGTGTGTTTTGGTTCTTTTATTGTATGGCTGCAGAAACTACATTTCGTTTGAACCTCATGTGAGGTTCAAATGACAAATAAAGGTATTGTATTGTATTGTATTGTATTGAGTTACTCCAACATTTTGTGTCTAGCTTCGGTTTAAACCAGCATCTGCAGTTCCTTCTTCCTACACAATACTCTCAATGTGGTCTCACCAACATCGTATACAACTGTAACATGACATACTCAATACTTGAACTGATGAAGGCCAATGTACTGAAAGCCGAACGATAAGTCTTTTCCTGCCTTTCCTGTCAATAACCTCCTCTCTGGGGAAAGAGACCACACATGCACTGTAGAGTACATATCGGCTGAGTAAGATTTTTATAATTACTTGATTTTTTTTTGTTGTCTATCTTGTTGCTTCAAGAGTTGATGCCCTTTAATCTCGGAGGCAACAGCATCTGATCAATTAGATATTGATATCCAGTGAAACACATTACAACAGACATCTAAACAAAGTCAACTTAGCTAAAGTGGTCTGTGTCAATAGACAATAGACTATAGACAATAGGTGCAGGAGTAGGCCATTCGGCCCTTCTATCTCTTATTCTGTATTTATACTGTATTCTGTGATAGATAGATAGATAGATAGATAGATAGATAGATAGATAGATAGATAGATAGATAGATAGATAGATAGATAGATAGATAGATAGACAGATAGATAGATAGACAGATAGATAGATAGATAGATAGATAGATAGTTAGATACATAGAAAATAGGTGCAGGAGTAGGCCATTCGGCCCTTCGAGCCTGCACCGCCATTCAATATGATCATGGCAGACAGATAGATAGATAGATAGATAGATAGATAGATAGATAGATAGATAGATAGATAGATAGATAGATAGATAGATAGATAGATAGATAGATAGAAAAATAGGTGCAGGAGTAGGCCATTCGCCCTTCGAGCCTGCACCGCTATTCAATATGATCATGGCTGATAGATAGATAGATAGATAGATAGATAGATAGATAGATAGATAGATAGATAGATAGATAGATAGATAGATGATAGATAGATAGATAGATAGATAGATAGATAGATAGATAGATAGATAGATAGATAGATAGATAGATAGATAGATGCAGGAGTAGGCCATTCGGCCCTTCGAGCCAGCACCACCATTCAATGTGATCATGGCTGATCATCCACAATCAGTACCCCGTTCCTGCCTTCTCCCCATATCCCCTGGCTCCACTATTTTTAAGAGCCCTATCTAGCTCTCTTTTGAAAGCATTCAGAGAACCGGCCTCCACTGCCCTCTGAGGCAGAGAATTCCACAGACTCACAACTCTCTGTGAGAAAAAGTGTTTCCTCGTCTCTGTTCTAAATGGCTTCCTCCTTATTCTTGAATATCCTGACACATTTAAACTGTGCATTCAACTCTTTGGCCAAAGGAATTCGGACAGATTCCTTCATCTGGTACCTTGCAGCCACTTAGTGGTCTAGAATTTACAGTTTAACATTCTCTGGTTGGGTTTAGGTCATAAGGTCATAAGGTCATAAGTCATTGGAGTAGATTTAGGCCATTTGGCCCAACTCCGCCATTCAATCATGGCTGATCTATCTCTCATTAACCATATAAACCACATAACCATATAACAATTTACAGCACGGAAACAGGCCATCTCGACCCTTCTAGTCCGTGCCGAACACGTATTCTCCCCTAGTCCCATATACCTGCGCTCAGACCATAACCCAATTCCTAACCCAATTCTCCTGCCTTCTCCCCATAACCTCTGATACCTGTCATGATCACAAATCTATCTATCTCTGTCTTAGAAATATCCATTCACTTGGCCTCCACAGCCTTCTGTGGCAAAGAATTCCACAGATTCCCCCAGAGGGAGTGCAGAGAAGGTTCACCAGACTGATTCCTGGGATGTCAGGACTGTCTTATGAAGAAAGACTGGATAGACTTGGTTTATACTCTCTAGAATTTAGGAGATTGAGAGGGGATCTTATAGAAACTTACAAAATTCTTAAGGGGTTGGACAGGCTAGATGCAGGAAGATTGTTCCCGATGTTGGGGAAGTCCAGGACAAGGGGTCACAGCTTAAGGATAAGGGGGAAATCCTTTAAAACCGAGATGAGAAGAACTTTTTTTCACACAGAGAGTGGTGAATCTCTGGAACTCTCTGCCACAGAGGGTAGTCGAGGCCAGTTCATTGGCTATATTTAAGAGGGAGTTAGATGTGGCCCTTGTGGCTAAGGGGATCAGAGGGTATGGAGAGAAGGCAGGTACGGGATACTGAGTTGGATGATCAGCCATGATCATATTGAATGGTGGTGCAGGCTCGAAGGGCCGAATGGCCTACTCCTGCACCTAATTTCTATGTTTCTATGTTTCTATTCACCACCCTCTGACTAAAGATATTTCTCCTCATCTCCTTCCTAAAAGAATGTCCTTTAATTCTGAGGCTGTGACCTCTAATACTAGACTCTGCCACTAGTGGAAACATCCTCTCCACGTCCATCATGTTTCTACATTGCTTCCATAGGAGGTCACTTGATGCTGTTGAACAGTTGCGGCTCCCCTGCAGTCCGTCTGTTTTTACTTTTGTTGTTGTTTTCTTTTGTCTTGTTTTAGTTAAATTTTTGTTTATTAGGTTGTGTTATATGTGTGTGGGTGGGGGGGTGAGATGTTTTTTTGTCTCTTCCTTCGGGGGAGAATGCGACTCTTTTTGTCGTATCCCCCTTCTCTGCCTCCGTCTGCGCTGAGGCCTAATGGCGGAGCTGGGGGGCCTCCAACTGCGACCAACCTCGAGGCTCCGGAGGCAGAGCCAGCCAGGACTTACCAACGCGAGGCTGGCCGAATCCGGAGCTGTTGCGGCCTTCCGGCGTTCCGGTGGCGGTGGCCCGGCTTCGGGGCTTCTGGGCTTCGGTGAAGATGTGCCTTTTGGAGAAAGGGAAGAAAAACAATATTTGGATCCCCAAACTTATTAAAAGTGAATGAATTTATCATAGATATTTCGGCTTGGTGTTGTAATTCACTGCTAACGTTTCACTGACATTTATAAATCAGTCAAGCTTCCCTTTGCAATTTACGGTTTTATCAAGACTCCTTGATTAAATTGATTCCTTGCAAATCATTGCTAAACCACAGCTCTGCTCCCATTGTTCGCAAGCCTCTCCCGCTAACCCTTTAACAGACTTAGCAGCAGAGTCGTTCAATATGACTGATTTTCACACAGAGGGTGGTGGGTGTATGGAACAAGCTGCCAGAGGATGTAGTTGAGGCTGGGATTATCCCAACGTTGCAGGAACGGTTAGGCAGGTACATGGATAGGACAGGATTGGAGGGATATGGACCAAGCACAGGCAGGTGGGACTAGTGTCGCTGGGACATGTTGGCCGGTGTGGGCAAGTTGGGCCGAAGGGCCTGTTTTTCACACTGTATCACTCTATGACTATGATAACTGTACTCGTGTTGTTTATTTTAGTTTAGTCTAGAGATCAAGCAAGGAAACAGGCCCCTTCGACCCACCCAGCACGCTAACACTATCCTACACACACTGGGGACAATTTACAATTCTTACCGAAGAAAATGAACCTACAAACCTGCACGTCTTTGGAGTGTGGGAGGAAACTGGACAACCTGGAGAAAACCCACGCAGGTCACGGGGAGAACGTACAAACTCTGTACAGACAGCACCCGTAGTCAGGATCGAACCTGGGTCTCTGGCGCTGTAAAGTAGAAACACAGCGTGGATACATTTGTACATTTTCTCTGTACAAATAACAAAGTTGGGAGTGGACTATCACAATGTTTTAGAAACATTTAGACTAGCGTGGATGGGGCATGTTGGTCGGTGTGGGCAATTTGGGCCAATGGACCTGTTTTCACGCTGCGTGACTATATAGCGCCAGAGTCCCGGGTTTGAACCTGACTACGGGCGCTGCGCTGTTTGTGTGGTGTTTGCACGTTCTCTCCCCGTGACCACGTGGGTTTTCCACGGGCACTCGGTTTCCTCCGACACTCCAAAGACGTGCAGGTTTCTCGGCTAATTGGCTGGGTACAATTGTAAATTGTCCTTGGTATGTGTCGGAAAGCGTTAGTGTGCGGGGATCGCTGGTCGGCGCGGACTCGGTGGGCCGATGGGTCTATTTCCACGCTGTATCTCTAAACTAAACTAAGTCAGAGGAGAGAAATGGACAGATGGTGTTTCAGATAGGGATAGGCACATAAAGCTGGAGTAACTCAGCGGCTCAGGCAGTATCTCAGTAGTAAAGGCAACGTTTCGGGTTGAGACCCTTCTTCAGACTGAGAGATATAGATGGTGATATAGAGAGATATAGATAAGGAACTTTCAATAGATGGGATGGGATCTATTAGTCAGCATTGGATGGATGGATGGATTGGATTGGATTGGATTAGATTCCTTTATTGTCATTCAGACCTATCGGCCTGAATGGAATGTTGTTGCCTGCAGTCATACATATAATAATAAATAACAAAACACACAATAAACCGCCTAATTGGTCGCCTAATTATAGGAATGATGTCAACAAAATAGAGAGAGTACAGAGGAGATTTACTAGAATGTTGCCTGGGTTTCAGCAACTAAGTTACAGAGAAAGGTTGAACAAGTTAGGGCTTTATTCTTTGGAGCGCAGAAGGTTAAGGGGGGACTTGATAGAGGTCTTTAAAATGATGAGCGGGATAGACAGAGTTGACGTGGATAAGCTTTTCCCACTGAGAGTAGGGAAGATTCAAACAAGGGGACATGACATGAGAATTAAGGGACAGAAGTTTAGGGGTAACATGAGGGGGAACTTCTTTACTCAGAGAGTGGTGGCGGTGTGGAATGAGCTTCCAGTGAAGGTGGTGGAGGCAGGTTCGTTTTTATCATTTAAAAATAAATAGGATAGTTATATGGACGGGAAGGGAATGGAAGGTTATGGTCTGAGCGCAGGTATATGGGACTAGGGGAGAATACGTGTTCGGCATGGACTAGAAGGGTCGAGATGGCCTGTTTCCGTGCTGTAATTGTTATATGGTTATATGGTTAAACACAAATTAACATCCACCACAGTGAGTTCACCAGGCACCTCCTCACTGTGATGGAGGCAAAAGTCTTAAAGTCACTGTCTCTTCCCTCCTTGTTCTCCCTTTGCGTTGAGGCGATCCAGGCCTCCGTTGTTGTGACCCCGCGCGGATGATAGTGATTAAGTCCCGCGGCTCAACCGAGCTCCGCGATCGGGCCGGTTCAAGCTCCGTGGCCCGGGGTGGTCGAAGCTGCCGAAGATGCCGCCCTCCAGTCCAGCGGACGCAGCTGTAGGGTCAAAAAGGTCATCGGTCATATGTGATGGGAGTAGAATTAGGCCATTCGGCCCATCAAGTCTACTCTGCCATTCAATCGTGGCTGATCTATCTCTCCCTCCTAACCCCACTCTCCTGCCTTCTCCCCATAACCCCTGACACCCGTACTGATCAAGAATCTATCTATCTAGACCTTAAAAATATCCATTGACTTGGCCTCCACCGCCTTCTGTGGCAAAGAATTCCACACATTCACCACCCTCTGACTAAAGACATTCCCCCTCATCTCCTTCCTAAAAGAACGTCCTTTAATTCTGAGGCTGTGACCTCTAGTCCTAGACTCTCCCACTAGTGGAAACATCATCCCCACATCCAATCTATCGAGTATCAGAATGTTTAGTTTTGTTACTGGTTTAAGATTCAGCGCGGGAACAGGCCATTCGGATCCCATGTGATTTAAACTTCCAGGTGTCATGGGGTTATGGGGAGAAGGCAAGAGAATGGGGTTAGGACGGAGGGATAGATCAGCCCTGATTGAATGGCGGAGTAGACTTGATAATAATAATAATAATAATCTTTATTTATATAGCACTTTTCAACAAAACCAGTATTTGAACCAAAGTGCTTTACAGAGATTGATTAAATTAATTGAACAGATCAATGCAATATATCCATACAAAACAAAAAAAAGAGAAAAAGAAAAAAGACACAGAAACAGTACACTATAGAAATCAACATGAAACGTCCCCCCACAGCAGAATTCACTGTGAGGGAAGGCACCAAAAATATCCAGTTCTCCCCCTCATAGTCCACCCGAAGTCGGGGCCTATATCTGGCCTCCTCAGCCAGCCCGGTATCTTCAGGCCCTCTTGCCGTGAAGCTGGACCATCGGCGTCGGTGAACGTCCATCAGCGGCCAGGACTGAAGCGGCCGCTTCCCCCCCGAAGACTGCAACGACCAAAGTTCACAGGCCGCGCCGGCCGAACCCCCGACACTGGCGATCTCGGATCCCAGGCTCCGTGGTGCTGTCGACGGTCACAGTGCCCCGGAGATTACCGCAAGGCGACCCGGGTAAGGCATCGCCCGCTCCTTGTAGATGTCCCAGCATCTACACCGCCGTCGAAGCTGCAGTCCCCGCAGGAAACGCCGCTCCAGCGCTGCTCCAGTTCGACTAGGCCGCACAGAGAGGACGAAGATGCGGTTCGGAGAAAAACCGCATCTCCGACCAGGTAGGACTGGGGTTAAAAATAATTTCCCCCTTCCCCTCCCCCACCCACCACATAAAAGAAGACCTCCAATAAACACCTGATATGAACAGGACTAAAAATAAAAATAAATAAGGGTGAAAGGACGGACAGCAGGAGGAGCGGCCATACACAACGGCGCATCACCCCCGCTGTCCGCCATCTTGATGGGCCGAATGGTCTAATTCTGCTACTATCACTTATGAACATATTAAGGTTTTACTTGCTATATTTGCCTGTGTTTATGTGTTTAGTGGAAGCTTAGTTCAGTTTAGTTTGGAGGAAGATTGTTCCCGGTGTTGGGAAAGTCCAGAACAAGGGGTCACAGTTTAAGGATAAGGGTGAAATCTTTTAGGATCGAGATGAGGAAACCATTTTTCACACAGAGAGTGGTGAATCTCTGGAATTCTCTGCCGCAGAAGGTAGTTGAGGCCAGTTCATTGGCTATATTTAGAAACATAGAAACATAGAAATTAGGCGCAGGAGTAGGCCATTCGGCCCTTCGAGCCTGCACCGCCATTCAACATGATCATGGCTGGTCATCCAACTCAGATTTCCCCCTTATCCTTAAACTGTGACCCCTTGTTCTGGACTTCCCCAACATCGGGAACAATCTTCCTGCATCTAGCCTGTCCAACCCATTAAGAATTTTGTAAGTTCCTATAAGATCCCCTCTCAATCTTCTAAATTATAGAACGTACAAACTCCATACCGGCAGCGCCCGCCCGTAGCCCGGGTCTCTGGCGCTGTGACCGCTGTGAGGCAGCAACTCTACCGCTGCGCCACCGTGCTTCTCTAGGTAAGGAATTTACTCCCATTGGTTCTGTAAGGTCAGTAAATGGAGGTCATAGATCGAACTTAGAGACTGCGGGCACTGGAATCCTGAGCAAAGCACAAAGTGCTGCAGTAACTCCCTGGGTCGGGCAGCATTTAGGGTGGCACGGTGGCACTGCAGTAGATTTGATGCCTCACAGCGCCAGAGACCTGGATTTCATCCTGACTACAGGCGCTGTCTGTACGGAGTTTGTACGTTCTGCCTGTGACCGCGTGGGTTTTCTCCGGGTGCTCTGGTTTCCTCCGACACTCAAAAGACGGGCGATCATTGATCGGCACGAACTCGGTGGATGAAGGGCCTATTTCCAAGCAATATCTCTAAACTAAACTAAACTAAACTATACAGTACAACAGGCCCTTGGGCACTTAATGTCTGTGCCGAACATGGTACCAAGTGCACTCCGACATAGTGTTAGTGTACAAAGTGATGGCTGGTTGGCGCAGACTCGGTGGGCCGAAGGGCCTGTTTCCACACTCTAAATCCGAAAGATAGGATTGAAGGGCCTGTCCCGCTATACGAGTTCACCCAAGAGCTCTCCCGAGTTTAAAAAAAAATCAAACGCATGGTAAGCACGGAGAATTACATAGCAGGTACGTCGGAGCTCAGGACGTCTCTTAGCGGCTCGTAACGCTAACGGCAGGTACTCGGGAAACGCGGTAAGCATATGAAGATTTTTCAACGTTGAAAAATAGCCACGAGAGCCCCGAGTACCTACAGCGGGACAGGCCCTTAAACCTTTCACAGTTCCGTTGTGTTCTATCTTCTATTTCAAATCTGTACATTGTTTTGTGCAGGAAGGAACTGCAGGTGCTGGTTTAAACCAAAGATAGACACAACAAGCTGGAGTATCTCTGCAGGACAGGCCATGTCACTGGAGAGAAGGAGTGGGCAACATTTCGGGTTGAGGCCCTTCTTCAGACGGAGAGGCAGGTGAAAGGGAAAGGAGAGATATAGACGAGAAGGAGAGATATAGAACAAGAGAATGAAAGATATGCAAAAAAGTAACGATGATTAAGGAAACAAGCCATTGTTAGCTGTGGGATAGGTGCAAACGGATTAAGGGCCTGTCCCACTTGCATGCGCTTGCATGCGTTTGGTGTGACCAACCGGAAGCGGAGGTCGCGCAAAGTTTGCGTTGTTCGCGCTAAGTACGCGCGTGACGTCATTTACGTTATGCTTACAAATCAGCTGGGCAGGAGGCGGGCCGACTGAATTTGGGCTATCGCACGGCGTCGGGCTGTGATGTCATCACGCAACGCCACGACGTCAAGACGCTGCGTACGACCGCAATGCGCCTGCGTGGGTATGCGGGCCGACAGGCCGTTGGCGCGCAAAGATTTTGGTCACTGCAGGAATTTCAGAGCCCCGCTTGATGTCACGCCCAGCCACGCACAACTCCATACCCCTCTGCGCTTCTAAGTGGGACTGGCCCCGCGCAGCCATACAGTGCCAGTACGCCTCAAGCGACCATGAGGTTGTGTAATTTGTGTAGGCGGCACGACTCTCGTCAGCAGCGGCCTCTGCAGCCCGTCCGCGTTTTTATTATTTTTGTCTATGTTTTTTATGTAGTTTTTGTTATTTTTTGTTGGGGTGTGTGTGTGGGGGGGGTGGGGGTGGGAAGGGAGGGAGGGGGTAAACTTTTAAATCTCTCCCTGCACGGGAGACCCGACCTTTTCTTTGTCGGGTCTCCGTTGTCTTTGGGGCTGCGACAAGGAGAAGAGCGGGGGCTCTGGTGCCGACGACTCACCTCACCGTCGCGGGGCTGGCCGAGTCCGGAGCGGGTGGAGCGGTGGTGGAGCGCTGCTGCTGCTGCTGCCCGACCTCCGGAGATTCGGAGGCTGCAACTGCGGGTCTGGCGGACGGCGGCACCGGGAGCCCGCGGGTCCCTGGAGGGAGACCGCTTTTCAGGGCTCCTGCAACGGCGACTTCTCCCGCTCGAGTTGCGGGGTTGAAGAGCTCCTGGAGCGGGGCCTGACATCACCGCCCCGCGCGGCTTGGACTGGCCGCGGGACTCTGCGAGCGCACGCCGGGGGCTCTAACACCAAGACCCGGTGTGCGACCTTGCACCACCCAGCGTGGCTTTAATGGCCGCGGGACAATTGCCATCGCCAGCCGGGGGCTTTGACTTTGACTCTGACATCGGGGGGGGGGGGGGGGAGGGCAGTGGAGAGATAAGTTTATTTGGTCTTCCATCACAGCGATGTGATGGATGTTTATGTAAATTATGTTGTGTCTTGGGTCTATTTGTTTGTAATGTATGGCTGCAGAAACGGCATTTCGTTTGGACCTCAAGGGGTCCAAATGACAATTAAATTGAATCTTGAATCTTGAATCTCTAATTTGCAAGCCAAGGTCGCGTAAGTGGGACAGGCCCTTTACAGACAATGAGACTCAACAAGGCGAATTTAGAACTGGTACAATGACTCGGGTGTGGACGGAACTGAGAGAGAGGGAAAGCAAGGGTTACTTCAAGTTAGAGAAGTCAATGTAGGCTAAGATGGCATTGGTGCAATAGCTTATATATATTTTAGGCTAGTATGCAATTTCTTAATGTATCTTTGTAATTCTTTGTACTGTTTGATGTGTATATGGACCTGTGTCTGAAATAAAGCTTTAATAATGTTTATACCGTTGAGGGTGTAAGCTGCCCAAACAAAATATGAGGTGTTGTTCCTCCAATTTGCATTTGGCCCTCACTCTGACAGTGGAGGAGGCCCAGGACAGAAAGGTCAGTGTGGGAATGGGAGGGGGAGTTGAAGTGTTTGGCAACCGGGAGATCAGGTAGGCTCATTGCTGATTTGTTTGGTGTTAATCGCCGATGTAGATTGGACTCGGCCTTTGAGCCGAATGCTTCTCTCTCCTGTCAGTCCCTGACGTGAAAGGCCTTTGGTCCATCTCC
>NW_026576689.1:0-75618 GCF_028641065.1 Leucoraja erinaceus
CTTTTAATTATCCATCTACCAACGTCCACTCGTTACAGGGGCACGGCTGCATTTGTTTTCCCCAAGAGATAATGGGTTGTGTTCAATAACGTTCCTATTTCACAGTCAATTTAAAATGGAATGACAAAAAGAACAAAACATGGTGGCAACACTCGGCAGGTCGGGCAGAATCTATGAAACAAGAAATAAAAATGATGTTACGGGACGAAAGTCCTTGGTCGTAACTGATAGGAGATGGGAATCTCACTGGAGAGAGGTGCAGAACTTCTTTAAGAAATGGGTATTCATGGAAAGAGCAGTGACCGTGAATTGAGCATTGATGGAAAGACGTGAATCAGTGCAGAATCTGACGACGCCGCTACGAAATTCCAAACCATGCTGGGTAAAGTTGAAATGTACTAATAAGAATAGTTCAGGTGAACAATTTACACCTAGCCGAGATGCAGAGAGCTTGAACCGGTAGCATTGGGTTAGTGTCTATCCATTAGATCAAGTACTGGAAACAGAAACATAGAAACATAGAAATTAGGTGCAGGAGTAGGCCATTCGGCCCTTCGAGCCTGCACCGCCATTTAATATGATCATGGCTGATCATCCAACTCAGTATCCCGTATCTGCCTTCTCTCCATACCCTCTGATCCCCTTAGCCACAAGGGCCACATCTTACTCCCTCTTAAATATAGCCAATGAACTGGCCTCAACTACCCTCTGTGGCAGAGAGTTCCAGAGATTCACCACTCTCTGTGTGAAAAAAGTTCTCCTCATCTCGGTTTTAAAGGATTTCCCCCTTATCCTTAAGCTGTGACCCCTTGTCCTGGACTTCCCCAACATTGGGAACAATCTTCCTGCATCTAGCCTGTCCAACCCCTTAAGAATTTTGTAAGTTTCTATAAGATCCCCTCTCAATCTCCTAAATTCTAGAGAGTATAAACCAAGTCTATCCAGTCTTTTCTTCATAAGACAGTCCAGACATCCCAGGAATCAGTCTGGTGAACCTTCTCTGCACTCCCTCTATGGCAATAATGTCCTTCCTCAGATTTGGAGACCAAAACTGCACGCAATACTCCAGGTGTGGTCTCACCAAGACCCTATACAACTGCAGTAGAACCTCCCTGCTCCTATACTCAAATCCTCTTGCTATGAAAGCCAACATGCCATTCGCTTTCTTTACTGCCTGCTGCACCTGCATGCCTACCTTCAATGACTGGTGTACCATGACACCCAGGTCTCGCTGCATCTCCCCCTTTCCCAATCGGCCACCGTTTAGATAATAATCTGCTTTCCCGTTTTTGCCACCAAAATGGATAACCTCACATTTATCCACATTAAACTGCATCTGCCAAACATTTGCCCACTCACCCAGCCTATCCAAGTCACCTTGCAGTCTCCTAGCATCCTCCTCACACCTAACACTGCCCCCCAGCTTAGTGTCATCCGCAAACTTGGAGATATTGCATTCAATTCCCTCATCCAGATCATTAATATATATTGTAAATAGCTGGGGTCCCAGTACTGAGCCTTGCGGTACCCCACTAGTCACCGCCTGCCATTGTGAAAAGGACCCGTTTACTCCTACTCTTTGCTTCCTGTTTGCCAGCCAGTTCTCTATCCACATCAATACTGAACCCCCAATGCCATGTGCTTTAAGTTTGTATATTAATCTCTTATGTGGGACCTTGTCGAAAGCCTTCTGGAAGTCCAGATACACCACATCCACTGGTTCTCCCCTATCCACGCTACTAGTTACATCCTCGAAAAATTCTATAAGATTCGTCAGACATGATTTACCTTTCGTAAATCCATGCTGACTTTGTCCAATGATTTCACCACTTTCCAAATGTGCTGCTATCCCATCTTTAATAACTGACTCTAGCAGTTTCCCCACTACCGATGTTAGGCTAACTGGTCTGTAATTCCCCGTTTTCTCTCTCCCTCCCTTCTTGAAAAGTGGGGTTACGTTTGCTACCCGCCAATCCTCTGGAACTACTCCAGAATCTAAAGAGTTTTGAAAGATTATTACTAATGCATCCACTATTTCTGGAGCTACTTCCTTAAATACTCTGGGATGCAGCCTATCTGGCCCTGGGGATTTATCGGCCTTTAATCCATTCAATTTACCCAACACCACTTCCCGACTAACCTGGATTTCACTCAATTCCTCCACCTCCTTTGACCTGCGGGCCCCTGCTATCTCCGGCAGATCATTTATGTCTTCCTTAGTGAAGACGGAACCAAAGTAGTTATTCAATTGGTCCGCCATATCCTGGTTCCCCATGATCAACTCACCTGTTTCTGACTGCAAGGGACCTACATTTGTTTTAACTAATCTCTTTCTTTTCACATATCGATAAAAACTTTTGCAGTCAGTTTTTATGTTCCCTGCCAGTTTTCTTTCATAATCCATTTTTCCGTTCCTAATTAAGCCCTTCGTCCTCCTCTGCTGGTCTCTGAATTTCTCCCAGTCCTCCGGTATGCTGCTTTTTCTGGCTAGTTTGTACGCAACATCCTTTGCTTTGATACTATCCCTGATTTCCCTTGTTATCAGTACTGGGACCCCAGCTATTTACAATATATATTAATGATCTGGATGAGGGAATTGAAGGCAATATCTCCAAGTTTGCGGATGACACTAAGCTGGGGGGCAGTGTTAGGTGTGAGGAGGATGCTAGGAGACTGCAAGGTGACTTGGATAGGCTGGGTGAGTGGGCAAATGTTTGGCAGATGCACTACCTTCCCTGATTTATTCTTTTGCCAAACTGGGATGAACATTTTTTGTAGTTCATCCATGCAGTCTTTAAATGCCTTCCATTGCATATCCACCGTCAACCCTTTTAGAATTAATTGCCAGTCAATCTTGGCCAATTCACGTCTCATACCCTCAAAGTTACCTTTCTTTAAGTTCAGAACCATTGTTTCTGAATTAACAATGTCACTCTCCATCCTAATGAAGAACTCAACCATATTATGGTCACTCTTGCCCAAGGGGCCACGCACAACAAGACTACTAACTAACCCTTCCTCATTACTCAATACCCAGTCTAAAATCGCCAGCTCTCTCGTTGGTTCCTCTACATGTTGGTTTAGATAACTATCCCGCATACATTCCAAGAAATCCTCTTCCTCAGCACCCCTGCCAGTTTGATTCACCCAATCTATATGTAGATTGAAGTCACCCATTATAACTGCTTTGCCTTTGTCGCAAGCATTTCTAATTTCCTGTTTGATACCATCTCCAACTTCACTACTACTGTTAGGTGGCCTGTACACAACACCCACCAGCGTTTTCTGCCCCTTATTGTTTCGCAGCTCTACCCATACTGATTCCACATCCTCCAAACTAATGTCCTTCCTTTCCATTGCGTTAATCTCCTCTCTAACCAGCAACACTACCCCACCTCCTTTTCCTTTCTCTCTATCCCTCCTGAATATTGAATATCCCTGGATGTTCAGCTCCCAGCCTTGGTCACCCTGGAGCCATGTCTCCGTGATCCCAACTATATCATAATCATTAATGGCTATCTGCACGTTCAACTCATCCACCTTATTACGAATACTCCTTGCATTGAGACACAAAGCCTTCAGGCTTGTTTTTACAACGCTCTTACCCCTTATACAATTATGTTGAAAAGTGGCCCTTTTTGATTTTTGCCCTGGTTTTGTCTGCCTGCCACTTTTACTTTTCACCTTGCTACCTATTGCTTCTACCTTCATTTTACACCCCCCTGCCCCTCTGCTCTTGTACCCATCCCCCTGCCACATTAGTTTAAATCCTCCCCGACAGCAGTAGCTGTCGGGGAGGATTAAATCCTCCCCGACAGGTGATGTGGTCTGAACAGTAGAAGCCATTACAACATATAAAATCACGAGGGAAATGGGTAGGGTGAATGCACAGTGTATTTTACCCAGATTAGTGGAATCAAGAACCAGAAGATATAGGCTGAGGGAGAGGGAGAAAATATTTAATACGAAACTGAGGGGCAACCTTTACACTGAGACGCTGGCGTATATGGAACGATCTGCCAAAGGAGGTCGCAGAGGCAGGTAGGAAACTGTAACAATATTTTAAAGAGCGTAAGACGGAACTGCAGATGCTGATTTACAGCAAGATAGACACAGATGCTGGGGTAACGCAGCGGATCAGGCAAGTCTTCTGGAGAAAAGGAATAAGCGAGGTTTCGGGTCGCTAATGCAATTATCAAGAAAGCTCATCAGCAGATCCACTTCATGAGAAGAATACGGAGAGTCGGTTTGTCAAGGAAGACTCTCTATAACTTGTACATGTGCACAGTAGAGAGCATACTGACCGGTTGCATCGTGGCTTGGTTCGGCAATTTGAGCGCCCTGGAGAGGAAAAGACTACAAAAAGTACTAACCACTGCCCAGTCCATCATCGGCTCTGACCTTCCTTCCATCGAGGGGATTCATCGCAGTCGCTGCCTCAAAAAGGCTGGCAGTATCATCAAAGACCCACACCATCCTGGCCACACACTCATCTCCCTGCTACCTTCAGGTAGAAGGTACAGGAGCCTGAAGACTGCAACAACCAGGTTCAGAAATAGCTACTTCCCCACATCCATCAGGCTAGTAAACCTGGCTCGGACAAAACTCCGATTATTAATAACCACTTTCTGTTATTTGCACTTTATCAGTTTATTTACTCATGTGTGTATATATTTATATTATGGTATATGGACACATTTATCTGTTTTGTAGTAAATGCCTACTATGGTCTGCGTGCTGAAGCAAAGCAAGAATTTCATTGTCCTATACAGGGACACATGACAATAAACTCACCCGAACTTGAACTTGAACTTGAACTTGAACTTCAGACCTGGAGACAGGGGAAAGGGAGAAGAAAGATAAAGCAAGTAAATAGAACAAATTAATGAAGGATATATAAAAAGCAACGATGCTCAAGGAAATGTGGAACCCACAATGGTTCACTGTTGGTTGTGGGGTAGGTGATAACAAGTTATACAGACTGTGAAACTCAACAGGACGGGAGTGAAACTAGTACGACGAATAGGGCGGGGAGCAACGGAAAGAGAAGGGATGCAAGGGGCTACTTGAGGTTAGATACATTAATATTCATGCCGCTGGATGTTAAGCTGCCGAAGCGAAATATGAGGTGCTGTTTCACCAATCTGTATTTGACCGCACTCTGATAATGGACGGGGCCTGGAATAGAAAGTTCAATATGGGACTGGGAAGGGGAGTAAACGTGTTTGGCTACCGGGAGGTCACGTATATCGGGGTGGTCTGGGCGTAGGTGCTCAGCAAAACAATCGCCGAGTCTGTGCTTGGTCTCGCCGATATATAGGAATTCATAGCTGAAACAACGGATACTGTAGATCCGTGATTTCCAACCAAGCGGGGATGGCAATGTTCAGGGGGGGCATAGAAACAATTGGGGATTTAGGGGGCCACAGGTTCAATGACTTAAAACGTGACTTTAGAGAGCTCGGAAAAATGCTGAAAAGCAGGACCTCCAGGGTTGTTCTCTCCGGTTTGCTTCCATTCCTCGTGCTGGCGAGAGCAGGAACAGGGAGATACGGGACCTGAATGTGTGGCTGAGGAACTGGTGCACGGGGCAGGGATTTAGATTCTTAGATCACTGGGATCTGTTTTGGGGTAAGGGGGAACTGTACAAAAGGGACGGATTGCATCTTAACAGGTGGGGGACCAGCATTCTGGCAGGCAGGTTTGCCACTGCTACACGGGTGGCTTTAAACTGAATAAGGGGGGTGGGGTGTTGAATGGGATAGTGGAGGATGGAGTTAAAGTGAAATAGTTTCTTAAATGTGTGAGTGGAGAGACAGAAGGGTGTAAAATGAGGGTAGAAGCAATAGGTAGCAAGGTGAAAAGTAAAAGTGGCAGGCAGACAAATCCAGGGCAAAAATCAAAAAGGGCCACTTTTCAACATCATTGTATAAGGGGTAAGAGTGTTGTAAAACAAGCCTGAAGGCTTTGTGTCTCAATGCAAGGAGCATTCATAATAAGGTGGATGAGTTGAATGTGCAGATAGCTATTAATGACTATGATATAGTTGGGATCACAGAGACATGGCTCCAGGGTGACCGAGGCTGGGAGCTGAACATCCAGGGATATTCAATATTCAGGAGGGATAGACAGAAAGGAAAAGGAGGTGGGGTAGCGTTGCTGGTTAGAGAAGAGATTAACGCAATAGAAAGGAAGGACATTAGCTTGGAGGATGTGGAATCGATATGGGTAGAGCTGTGAAACACTAAGGGGCAGAAAACGCTAGTGGGAGTTGTGAGTGTACAGGCCACCTAACAGTAGTAGTGTAGTTGGGGATGGCATTAAACAGTAAACTAGAAATGCGTGCAACAAAGGTAAAACAGTTATAATGGGTGACTTCAATCTACATATCAAGAGTATCAAGAGTATCAAGAGTATATTTAATTGTCATTTGGACCCCTGGAGGTCCAAATGAAATGCCGTTTCTGCAGCCATACATTACACACAAATAGACCCCAGACACAACATAATTACATTTTACATAAACATCCATCACATAGCTGTGATGGAAGGCCAAATAAACTTATCTCTCCACTGCACTCTCTCCCCCCCGATGTCAGAGTCAAAGTCAAAGCCCCCGGCTGGCGATGGCGATTGTCCCGCGGCCATTAAAGCCACGCCGGGTGGTGCGAGGTCGCACACCGGGTCTTGATGTTGGAGCCCCCGGAGTGCGCTCGCAAAGTCCCGCATTCCAAGCCGCGCGGGGCGGTGATGTTAGGCCCCGCTCCAGGAGCTCTTCGACCCCGCAACTCGGGCGGGGGAAGTCGCCGTTGCAGGAGCCCCGAAAAGCGGTCTCCCTCCAGGGAGCCGCGGCTCCCGGTGCCGCCATCTGCAGACCCGCAGCAGCAGCAGCCTCCGACTCAGCAGCAGCGGCAGCGCTCCTCCACCGCTCCACCCGCTCCGGACTCGGCCAGCTCCGCGACAGTGAGGTGAGTCGGCACCTGAGTCCCCGGCTTCTTCTGTTGGAGGCCGCTCCTCGTTGCGGCCCCAACGACAACTGAGACCCGACGAGAAAAGGTCGGGTCTCCAGTGCAGGGAGAGATTCAAAAGTTTCCCCCCCCCTCCCACCCCACCCCCACCCCCCCACACACACACCCCAACATAAAATAACAAAAAACTACATAAAAACACAGACAAAAAATAATAAAAACGCGGACAGGCTGCAGAGGCCGCTGCTGGCCAGAGTCGCGCCGCCTACCGGAGAATCATATAGATTGGGTGAATCAAATTGGCAGGGGTGCTGAGGAAGAGGAATTCTTGGAATGTGTAGATGACACGGCATGTACCTTTAATATAGTGACCTCACCACTACTAACCACTCCACATATCTGTAGTGGCCATTTGGCCTATTTTGCATGTAATTGTGGATGGCATGTTCCTTTAAATTTTAGCCAGCCCGTTATAATGTGGGTGGGATTTTATGACGTGTCTTGGGGCGTGTTTATGCAGCTTAACTGCTTGCGTGTTAGTTTAGTTGGGGATTCGTTTTGGACAGGAGAGGGAGAAGGTTTATCCTTCGACCACAGGTCAAGCATGTCAAGCCTCATGTGAAGAAGAAGACACGAGGAGTTTTCTAGTATCTGAAGCAATGCGCTGGAGTTCGAAGAAGATTGCTGGAACAAGTCGGAAAACCTTGGATGTATCTTACTGTTTTATATCTACAATAAAGAAAATATTCATTAAAAGACTGTGTGCTGAAGCTTTATGAAAGTAGAAGCTCTGAAAGTCTCTGAGGCAGCTTGCATGCGTACCGAAGATATTCCCCTTATCCCCTCTCGTCCAATTAGTGGCTAGGGAGTTAATTTCCTGAAAGATCTGAAAAATCTGCCGCTACATTAAGTCGAAGGATACCTCCGGCAGGGGGTAATTGCCAGTCCCAGAGATTGGGACAGAAGAAGATAAGTAAAAGCGAACCTCCGGCGGGGGTAAATACCAGTCCCTGAGATAGGGACAGAAGATCGAAGTGCGAAGGCTAAGACCTAGGAGAGGTGCGGCCAGAGCAGGACGAAGGCTAAGACCTAGGAGAGGTGCAGCCAAAGAAGATTGGTTCCAATCGTGGAACTGAAGAAGATCTCGGGCAGGAAGAGCCTTGAGGTCTATCAACAGCATCGGAACGCATCGGAAGACGTATCACTGGATTGTGAGTACGAATTGATTATTACCTTTTGAATTAAAATTACGGTTTTAATTGAAAGAATTCTGTAATAGAGCTCAACAAGCTGTTTTCTCCAGCGTGTCTGGGAAAGGCAGACCGACCTTGGATTGTTTTGAATCAAAGAGATAAAGGAGCATTCCATTGGAATTAGCATCATTTATTTTGCACCTGGAATTAGAGAGAGGTTCTCTACATTATCAGTATGTTTTAGTTTTGGAAGAAATTGTTGATAATAACAAAGTCACTCAGAAGCAGAGACTTTTTTCGACTAATTTAAAGACTTGGCAATCTGCCAAGACCTCTTTTAAATCATGAAGGAAGATGAGGGCAGAGCTATGCCAGAAGAGCCACTAGGTGGTGAAGAAAGACCAGCCAGACAACTTAAACTCACTGAGAAAGGTCGAAGTCATGTTCTCAAGGAGGCTGAATTGGATAGGAACAAGTTGGGGAAGAAGATTAGAAGGCTGTTTGAAAGTGTGAAGACACTCATGGAATCAGAAGAGAACCAGGACAAGGTGGAAGAGAAATTACGCCTGATAAGTAGCCTTAACCATGAGCTGAAAGAGAAGCAGGACACACTGCTGGATGAAGAGCGTTCTCAAGAGGAGCGTGAAAGACATTTAAAGTGGGATTGTGAAAATACGGAGTATTATGATGAATCCAAAGAAGTTGTAGAAGGATGGTTAGAGCAAGTTAGCAAAAGTAAAGGTAGCAGAAAAGAAGATACTAAGCCAGAAGAAGAAGGTGATGAAATAGAACCGGGAGATAGTATCTCAAATGTATCTTCACAAAGATCAGGCCGTAAATCTGGTAGCTCAGCCAGTTCGGTTTCGAGGGCTTCTGCTCGTTTGGGAGCAAAGGCTGAGTTAGCAGCGCTCTCAATAGAAGCGGATGCTATGAAGAAAAAACATGAGATGGCCCGACAGCAAGATGAGACAAAGCGACAGCAAGAAGAGATGATGCAACAGATGGCCCGACAGCAAGAGGAGATGAAGATGGCCCGTCAGCAAGAAGAAATGGCGCGATGTCAGGAACAACTGGAATTAGATACAAAGTTGAAGGTGGCTAAAGCCAGAAGGGACATACTGGAAAGTGAAGGGTCTAGATGCAGCTCTAGATCATCAAAGGCGATAAGCTCTAGACAGAGAGCCAAAATTGCTCAGAGTGAATTGGCAGTTGAATCGATTCCACGGTCAAAGTCCACAGGATACCTTGGATTGGAAAACCTAAATAGGTTGAGTGAACCTTCAGCTCAGCAAATGGGTGCTAGACCGAAACTAGCTACTATAAGAACATCCGTACAAACTCGAGAAGGACCAGTGGACCAAGGAGAAGGGAATCAGGTTGGTCTATTGGCACTGCTGAATAAGCAATCTGAATTCAACGAGATTATAGCTCGACGAAATAAATCTCTCATTTTGCCACCAGTTGAAATTCCTACATATGCTGGAGATCCTTTAGAATATGAAACTTTCGTGAGGGCACTGGAAGAGGTATTAGAGAAGAAAGTTATGGATGAAAAAGAGCGCTTACGGTTTCTGGTGAAGTACACACAAGGAAAGGTGAAGGGGCTTGTGGAAAGTTGTCAGATGGAGCCAGACAACCAGGGCTATAATAAGGCGAGAAGATTACTAAAGGAACGTTTTGGTGATGAACAGAGGATTGCGAATGCATACATTGAAAAGGCCCATGATTGGAGAGAAATCAAGCCAGAAGATGTGGATAAATTGAGTGAATATGCAATATTTCTGAGAAGATGTTGCAGCTCGATGAAAAATCTTGGCTATATGGAGGAAATTAATCTTTCAAGTAATATGAGAATCATCATTAGCAAGTTGCCCAGAAAGAATGAGAGAAAAGTGGAGAGATAGGGCAGGTGAAATACGTGATAAGAGCAAACAAGTAGCCAGGCTACCAGACCTGGTGGAATATTTAGAAAGAGAAGTACGGTACATGTCAGATTCATGCAGCGGGATTATTGAAGAAGCCAAGTCACTTGCAATTTATAAGGGTTCTACCTATGTCAAAACTAAACAAAAGACAGGGCCTAAGAAAAGCAATTTTGCTACCAATATAATACCTGAGAAGGTGTTGGGTGGTGCCAAAGAGGATGCACCGACCAGAAAGAATGAATTCTGTCCATTTTGTGATGAAGTAGGTCACACCATAAGATGGTGTCGTAAATTTAAGGAAAAGAAATATGAAAAAAAGATGGACTTTTTAAAAAGGAATGGAATCTGCTATGGATGTTTAAAGAAGGGGCACATGGTAAAAGACTGTAAGTGTCCAATAGTTTGTGACAAATGTAAGCAGAATCATCCTGATGTGCTTCATACTGTAAAGAAAGAGCCAGATCATACTGAGCAGAAAAAGGAGTCAGCGGATGTTAATGCTATCACCTCGCCTCAAGTAACTGCACATATTGGGGCCGGAGAGAAAGCATGCATTTTCTCTATTTTACCAGTACAAGTGAGAAATAGGGAAACTAATGTAGTGTTGCAAACATATGCATTTCTGGATCATGGGAGTTCAGCTACTTTTTGCACAGAGAATTTGATGAGAAGGTTGGACATTACTGGAGAGAAAGTTAAAATTCAAATGCGTACCATGAATAAAGAAAAGGATTACCAGAGTTATTATATAACAAATATGGAGATATCCAGTTTGGATGAAGATAATTTTATTCCAATTTCAGAGGTTTTCACACATGAAACAATGCCTGTTGGTCGTCAAAATGTACCCAGATGTGAAGACTTACAGCAATGGCCTTACCTGAAAGAAGTCAAAATAACAAAGATAAATTCTGATATTGACTTACTTATTGGAACGAATGCCCTGAGAGCATTAGAACCTGTACAGATAATTAGGAGCCAAGGGGATGGACCGTATGCTATGAAGACCCTACTAGGATGGGTTATTTATGGCTCCTTGTGTAGGAATAAGGAAAGCACCAGCAAAATGAATTGCCGTGCTGTTGCTGTTAACCAAATATCTACAGGTAAATTGGAAAAGCTGTTAATGAAGCAATATAATCATGACTTCAATGAAAGTACCAGCCAAGAACATGAAGAAATGTCTAGAGAAGAATTGAAATTCTTAGATATTATGAACCATTCAGTTAAGATGAAAAATGGACATTATTGTTTGGATTTACCTTTCAAGAAGGAAAGTGTCAATTTACCAAATAATCGCTATATGGCTGAACAGCGTATTCATGGTTTGAAACGTAAATTTGTTAAGAACACGAAATTCCAAGAGGAATATACATCCTTCTTACAGAATATGATTAATAATGATTATGCTGAAAGGATACCAATGAATCAACTATATCGAGATGATGGAGAGATCTGGTATATTCCGCACCATGGGGTGTACCACTCGAAGAAAGGGACATTGAGGGTGGTCTTTGACTGCGCGGCAGTCTTTAAAGGGACATCACTTAACAGTGAATTACTGCAAGGTCCAGACCTTACTAACTCGCTCCTTGGAGTTCTCATCAAATTTAGGCAAGAACCGATAGCTTTGATGGCTGATATCAGAGCAATGTTTTATCAAGTGAAAGTAACTGGTAAACATATTGATTATCTGCGATTCTTATGGTGGCCTGAAGGGGATGTGCAGCAAGACCTTGTTGATTACCGAATGAAAGTACATCTTTTCGGAGCAGTGTCATCTCCAAGTTGTGCGAATTTCGCTTTGAGGAAAACCGCAGAGGATAATACAGGTTATTTCCCAGAGGAGGTAATTTCCACTTTGAAAAATAATTTTTATGTGGACGATTGCCTAAAATCCGTATCTACCGAGTTAGAGGCAATTCAAATAGTGAAGCACCTAACCTCTCTCTGCAATAAGGGAGGATTTGTACTTACCAAGTGGGTCAGCAACAGTCGTGCTGTTTTGGAAAGCATTCCACCAGATGACAGAGCCGAAGAAACCAAGGTGATGGATTTAGACAAAGACAACTTGCCAATGGAAAGGGCACTGGGACTGCACTGGTGTGTGGAAACGGATGTGTTTAAGTTTAAATTGTCAATTCAGGAACGACCATGCACAAGAAGGGGTATCTTATCTGTGATTGGTTCAGTATATGATCCTTTGGGATTTCTGGCACCATTTACACTGCTAGCCAAGTTAATTTTTACAGAATCTGTGTCGAGAAAAAACTTGGTTGGGATGAGAGTATAACTCAAACATCCTCGCACAGTTGGACAGAATGGTTAAAAGACCTCCAAAAATGTCAACGTTTAAGGTAGATCGGTGTATAAAGCCTAAAACCATTGGTAATATCGGAAATGCGCAACTGCATCACTTTTCGGATGCCAGCGAAAGTGGTTATGGGACTGTTTCATACTTAAGACTACAAGATGTAAACAAAAGAGTGCATGTTGCATTCGTAATGGGAAAAGCCAGAGTAGCACCATTGAAGCAAATGACGATTCCCAGAATGGAACTTACAGCAGCAGTCTTAGCTGTGAAAATTGACATAATGCTGAAAAAGGAACTGCAATTTCAACTGGAAGAATCTACCTTCTGGACCGATAGTACTACGGTTTTGAAATACATTAACAATGAAAGCAAACGTTTTATGACATTTGTTGCAAATAGAGTTTCCTTTGTACTAGGAGCTACTAATGTTTCTCAATGGAGATATGTTAATACAAAGGAAAATCCTGCGGATGAAGCCTCTAGGGGACAAACAGCAAATTGCTTTCTTAATAACAAGAGATGGATCAATGGGCCAAAGTTTCTTAGTAAGCCAAGTAGAGAATGGCCAAAGCTTGAACTCGGATTTGAAATCTCTACAACAGATCCGGAAATTAAACAAAACATTTCGGTGAATGTGATTGAAAAAAACTCATATGACACCGTGAATAGTTTAATAACCCACTTTTCATCATGGAATAAATTGAGAACATCGGTAGCCTGGTTTCTTAAAATAAAAACAAGATTGTTGATGAAAATTCGGGAAAAGAAACAAATAACAGAAAGTATCTTGGAGAAGAATCCTGCGGAAAGGGAAAAGGAAATCAAGTTCCAGGCGACATTGTGTTGGTGGCTGACTCTACAGCATCTAGAGGTTCTTGGTTAATGGGTAGAATACTGGAAATCATGCCTGATGTTCAGGGTTTGGTACGTATAGTGCGACTGAAAACAAAAAACAATGTTTTAATAAGACCAATAACTAAGTTGTGCTTGCTTCTAGAAGGCGAAAGCGAAGATGGAAGAGTCGAGAAAGAATTGTGATTGCAGATATATAGTGCATGCTATTTTTTCCTCATTAGTATGGTGGTTAGTATCCACGCCTAGCATGCGGGCGATCGCGGTTTGATTTCCTGACGAGGGAGCCACAGGGTTTTATTCCCTGATATTTTGATTTTGATTTTGATGTATGTTAAGCCTTAATGGCCACTTTTTTGATGTTATTTGGTAATTGCCTCATTATGTATTCGGAACAATTAGGGGCCGGTATGTAGTGGCCATTTGGCCTATTTTGCATGTCATTGTGGATGGCATGTTCCTTTAAATTTTAGCCAGCCCGTTATAATGTGGGTGGGATTTTATGACGTGTCTTGGGGCGTGTTTATGCAGCTTAACTGCTTGCGTGTTAGTTTAGTTGAGAATTCGTTTTGGACAGGAGAGGGAGAAGGTTTATCCTTCGACCATGTTACACAGGTCAAGCATGTCAAGCCTCATGTGAAGAAGAAGACACGAGGAGTTTTCTAGTATCTGAAGCAATGCGCTGGAGTTCGAAGAAGATTGCTGGAACAAGTCGGAAAACCTTGGATGTATCTTACTGTTTTATATCTACAATAAAGAAAATATTAATTAAAAGACTGTGTGCTGAAGCTTTATGAAAGTAGAAGCTCTGAAAGTCTCTGAGGCAGCTTGCATGCGTACAATATCGTCGTGCCTCCGCGCCTCCTGTTTGTCGGTTTTTATTTACGTTTGACCCAGTTCCCTATCCCTTGTTCTATCTCCCGTGCCATGGCTACCTCTTGCCGCAAGCCCGATGTGCTTGTCTTCGACTCGGACATTGCCCATCGGTGGGGTGTCTTTCGCCGCGATTTCCAGCACTACGTGACGATCGCCCATCCTGCTGCCACCGCTGAAACGCGGGCTTCTCTGCTCCTCAACCTGGCTGGTCCCGATGCCCTGGAACGATCCGAGTCGTTTGTATATGCTGCTGGTGAAGATGCTCGAGACCCGGTATGTCTTATAGCTAAGTTTACAGCAATGTGTGACATCCCCACCAACTGCATTTTAGAGCGTTTTAAAATGTTCAGTCAGATCCCTGGAGAGTCAATCGACAACTATATCGCCGCGTTGCGACACATGGCCAGGCGTTGTCGCCTGGACGCTCTGACCCCCGATCAAGTGACCCGGGACATCCTAGTATATGGCCTTCTCCATGTGAAGCTACGGGCTGAACTTCTGCGGAAGCCCGACCTGTCTCTGGACGAGGCTCTGCACGCCTCCCGCATGGCTGAGGCTGTCACGTTGGCACTGTCGCCTGCTGATCATGACATTAACTTTGCCACCGCTGCTGGCCGCCGGCGGAACGCAACAGGGTTCCCCTGCACCCGGGGGCGGGATCCAACGATGTTGCCCCAACTGCAAATTTGCCTCCCATCAGTTTAATGTGTGCCCTGCCTTGGGCAAAACATGCAATTTTTTGCAAACATGCAAGAAGTTAAACCATTTCTCTGCAGCTTGCCGCTCTCGTGGGAAGCCGGCCCCCCCTCTTCGGAGAATGTTAATCAACCTTGCTCAGGCTGATAGCGAGCCTGGTTCCCAGTCTCCGCCTGACGAACTCCCTTTGTCTGATACCAGTTCATCCCAGGATGCACATGCCAGGATGCACATTCACTCTTGGATGCACATGCCTTGATAACGGACCCTTCGGTTCGGGTCACTGTCAATGGTTCGACCTTCTCCGCAAAGCTCGACACGGGGGCCGTAACCAATGTAATGTCAACAAGCCTTTTCAAAAAGGTAAGAACTAATGAGATAGTGACTGTTGCCAACTCCCGCCTGCATGCCTACGGGGGAGCCGTACTCGTTCCCGTGGGAAAGGCAACCCTGCACTGCAAGGTCCTGAAGGCCTCTCGGCCCCTCACCTTCTACCTGCTAGACTCCAACAACGTTACCTTGCTGGGTACCCAGGCGTGCCAAGACCTCGGTTTGGTCTCCTTTCACCGTGATATCCACCAGGTGCGGACCCTCATGGACCCCCTGCACGAATACCCCGACCGTTTCGATGAAAAGCTGGGCAAGCTGCCCAGCTGCTGCAAGATTGCTGTCGACCCCAGC
Organism: Leucoraja erinaceus; assembly: GCF_028641065.1. NCBI lineage: Eukaryota > Metazoa > Chordata > Chondrichthyes > Rajiformes > Rajidae > Leucoraja > Leucoraja erinaceus. The sequence goes on from NW_026576689.1 coordinate 15,506, forward strand.
ATTGAACCGGTGATCCGCCCGCCACACCGCGTCTCCTTCGCCATGAAGGACAAGGTGAAGTCTGCGTTACTGAACATGGTCTCCATGGGCATACTGAAAGAGGTGAGCGATCCCACCCGGTGGGTCTCCACCATGGTTGTTGCCGCGAAAAAAGACAAAACTGAAATTCGCATTTGCATCAACCCCAAGGACCTGAACCTGGCCATCAAACGCCCGCACTACCCAATGCGAACAGTGGAGGACGTCGCTGCACAGGTTGGTCCGGCCACTGTTTTTTCGGTCCTCGATGCCAAGAGCTCTTTCTGGCAGATACCGCTGGACGAGCGATCCTCCTACCTGACGACCTTCAGCACGCCTTTCGGAAGGTTCTGATTCCTCCGCATGCCATTCGGGATTAACTCTGCCAGCGAGGTATTCCAGCGAACCATGGAGCAGCTGTTTGCCGGTCTGCCGTGTGCTATCATCGTTGACGACATTCTGGTCTACGGTAAGGACGTGGCTGAGCACGACCTCCACCTCCGTCAAGTCCTAGATCGGGCCCGTGAAATCAACCTCAAGCTCAACCCAAAGAAGTGCCGTTTCCGCGTCCCGGAGGTCACTTACGTGGGCCACGTTTTTACTGCCTCGGGGCTGAAGCCTGACCCGCAAAAAACGGCTGCTGTCTCCGGGATGTCCTCACCCACCGATGTGCCCAGCCTGCAGCGTTTCCTGGGCATGGTCAACTACCTGGGAAAATTTATCCCCGACCTCAGCGAGCTGAGTGCGCCCCTGAGGAAGCTCATCAAGAAGGACACTGCCTGGGCCTGGTTCCCGCATCACCAACAAGCCTTCGACGTCCTGAAGTCTAGACTAGTCAGTACCCCCACTCTCAAATTCTTCGATCTACAGCGTCCCATCATTCTCACCTGCGACGCTTCCAAATTTGGTCTGGGTGCCGCCTGCCTGCAGCTCCACGATGGCCGGCAGCTGCCCGTTTCCTATGCGTCCCGCACCATGACCTCTGCCGAGCAGCGCTACGCTCAGATTGAGAAGGAACTGCTTGCCGTGGTATTTGCTTGCTCCAAGTTCAAGGACTACATTCTGGGCAACAACTTCACGATCGAGACCGACCACCAGCCGTTGGTCACCATCCTAAACAAGCCGATCCACGTTGCCTCTTCCCGGCTGCAGCACATGATGCTGCAGCTACAGCGCTTCACTTTTAAAATTGTGTATCGCAAGGGCAAGGACATGTTCGTGGCCGACACGCTGTCCCGCGCGCCACTATCGTCCACTGATCGCCACCCATACGAATCGTCTGACCTGATGGTGCTTAACGTTAACATTGTGCCTTCACAGCAGATGCAGTCCCTGGTCAAGCACACTGCCAAGGATCCTGCCCTGCAGCAGCTTGCCGACGTCATCCGACAGGGCTGGCCAGACTGCCGTTCATCCTTGCCGGCCGGTGCCGTGCCCTACTTCCTGGTCCGTGACGAGCTCATCCTGCACGACGGTGTGGTGGTGAAAGGACACAAAGTCGTTGTGCCCGCCGCGCTGCGGGACCACTATTTTCAATCCGCCCACCGCGGTCATCCTGGGGCCGAGGCCACTCTGTCCCACGCCCAGAGTCAGTTCTACTGGCCCAGCATGGCCCAAGACATCCGGGAGAGGGTCTCCGCCTGCGCTACCTGCAATAGCCTCGCTCCCCATCAGCAACGTCAGCCGCTTCTGCAACAGCCTGCCCCTGAACTGCCCTGGATGGCAGTCGCCACTGACATTTTTGAATGGCGTGGCAAGCACTTCCTGGTCCTCGTTGACTCTTATTCCAGCTGGTTCGAGGTCGACCAGCTGCACTCCCTCACCTCTTCGGCCGTCATCGGGAAGCTGCGCCGCCACTTCGCTACTTTCGGCTCCCCGGCGAGCCTCCAATCTGACAACGGCAGCCAGTTCACCAGTGCCGAGTTTCGGGGTTTCGCTGCCAGCTGGAACTTCCGACACTACACCAGCAGTCCAGAGTACCCGCAAAGCAACGGCCTGGCGGAGCGCGCTGTCCGCAGTGCTAAGGACTTGCTGGAGCATTGCAGACTGTCCAAATCCGATTTTTACCTGGCCCTCCTCAATCTTCGGAACATCTCCCGCGACACTGCCTTGGGCTCGCCAGCTCAGCGGCTGATGGCTCGCACAACGAGACCTCCACTCCCTGTAACCCAGCAGTCCCTCGTGCCCTCTCTTCTCAAGCCTGCTGCCGTCCAGGAGCGCATTGCCCTCAAGCATGCAGTGCAAAAGCGCTCCCACGACCAGTCCTGCCGTCCCCTGCCGCGTCTATTCCCCGGCCAAGTCGTCCGGATGCAGTCCCCCTCCGGTCACTCCAAACTTGCCACCGTTGTCGGTGATGCTGGTTCGCCGCGGTCCTACCTGGTCGACCACGACGGTACCATCTACCGCCGGTCCCGCCAACATCTGCGGCTTGTCAACGAGCCCCCACCACCGCCTGCCGACCCTTTCTCCCCTCCGTTGTCCGCTACACTGCCCGCCGCCCCACGCATGCCTCGCTCCCTGCCATCCCAGCTCGTCCAGCCCCGCTCTCCGCCTGGCAGCCCTCGTTCCCCTGCCCGTCCACCCGCTTCTGCGCCTGCGTCCCCTCCTCTGCCTCCGCCGACTCCTTCTCCTCCAGGATCCCCGGTTCGGCCGCCCGCCCCAGTTCCGGCTCCGGCTCTTCCTGCAGAGGGGGGAGATGGCGAGCTGCGTACCCGGTCCGGCCGGCTGGTTAAGCCGCCTGTCCGCTATGGTGATTTTGCTTAGCTGGTTGCTCATCTGTTTGTTTAACTGTTTGCTTACATGCTCGTGGCACATGAGACGTGGTCGCCCCGTCACTACCGTATTGCTTTGTTTCCAAGGGGAAGGATGTAGATGACACGGCATGTACCTTTAATATAGTGACCTCACCACTACTAACCACTCCCGATATCAGAAGTATAATTGCAACCTCCCCACCCATTGATCCCTCTCTAGCTCCTGTGACAGACCACGTACAGCTAGGGCAGCAACGGTTATGTGATATCAATAAAAGTAGTAAAGACACAGTGTGTTCGTGACTTCATCTTTACAGAATGTATGCGGGATAGTTTTCTAAACCGTATGCGTGCAGTTCACTGACGCGCAATTTTTGGAAGCAAATTACGATGACCCCTTCACCATTGCGGAATTATCGGGGTATATGCTGAAGTTTTTGAGTTCTTGCACCAACACTTTTATTTATGCTTTGTCCCAGAGAAAATTCAGAGAGGAACTGAAACATTTGATTACATATCCCGTGGTTCTTGTTGCTAAAGTAATCGGCCACATAAAATAATGTCCTCAACTAAAATCCCCATTAACTTTGGCCTTTATCCAAAGAGAACAAAAATCATTCAAAAAACTTGAGACGAAAATGACATCAAATGAAACAGAAATAAAATAATGATTACACTCAATCCATGCACCCTTTTCATGCCAAAGCCACTGGTGACCAAGGTGGCTGATCTTGGGGCACGTTCTGGTGTCTTTCAACATACCCCTAGATTTTGAAAATATAAGAGTAAACTTTAAGCAAGTATAGACCACTTCAGAGACTCTTGTATCAACAATATTTACCAATATAAACAAATTAAAGCGGTAATAACATGTTAAAAATATACTTATCTCCGCAATGCCATTAGGTATCCGGGGCTCTGTTGCAAAGGTCCCACAAGGTGGTGCAACAATAATAGCAAAACGCAAAGTGTCACTGACACCCAACCGAGACTGCGGAAGCCCTTATCCCAATAATTGGCACATCAACAAAGTGCTGGAAGAACAGACATGACCAGCCAGCATCTCCGGAGGCAATAGGCAGACGACGTTTTGAATCGGTCCCTTTCAGACTGATTGGGGAAAGCCTGAAAACAAACGGGGACGGGACATTGTCTGGCAACTGAAAGATGGGTATAGGTGAGAGGGGCTGTATTGGCGGATGGGTGGAGTAGGTGGCAAATGCTATTGGTGATAAGAAGGCAAAAGTCAGATCAAGAGAATGGTGAAGGTGAAACGTAAAGCCGCACGGAGGAATAAGGGTGGAAGTGCGGGCAGGAAATAGTGGGAGAAAAGGAAGGTGGACGACTCGGGAGTGGGAGATGAGTGCACAGAGGAGAAATGGGAAGGGTGGCTGTGGAGAAAATGGAGTGGATGGGACATGCCTGTTCAATGATAGATGGATACAAGTGATGGTGGGGTGCTTGATTGCTGATTGAGTGGAGTAACTGACAAAGGCTGGAGGTGAAAATGAGACAAAAATATGTCAAACAGGTAAAGACAATGAGTTAAATGTAAAGCCGGAAAAGTGGTGAAGGTATGGATGAATGGAAGGTTGCGGGGCAAGAGCTTGGCATGATTATGGTAGGGTAATGAGGGACTCGAGGTGGGAGATTAAAGTAGAAAGGGGTGTAGTAGCAACAGAGTGACAAGCAGGGGTGAGTGAAAGTGGAATAAGTGGCTGTGCACCAGTGGGGTGTATCCGGTGCGCTTCCGATTCGAATGCACTGAGATTTACACGGATGTTCCCGGAATTTCTCCACGGAGCGCGAACTGCGGTCTATATGTCAGGTCAATGCCTCGTTTAAATGGATTGAATTGAATACTTTATTGTGACATGTGACAAGTCCCAGTGAAATTATTAGCTTGACTCGTCATATACGCTAGCCAACTAATGAGGTACCAGCCTCATCCTGTTTCACATGCGTTTTAAAAAAATCACGCATTTTAAAATATTTCAGATACTATTTCAGAATTATTTTATTTATTTTCCACTGAGATGGGTGGCAGAGATTCCCTCCGATTAATGCGTCGCAGGAGCTAACGCCAGAGCGATTGAATGACACAACCCTGGGCTCATTATACCGGCAGCAAACTATTAACACGTCCCATGCGGACCGGGTTATTTAGCGGGATCTGTGCTGGCGAGATTAAACAGCCACTTGCTCCCCATTTACCCCGCCTCTCCCGTCAATACTTGACTGACGTCAACATCTTTTTCCCTCCCACAGGGACCCGACAGTTCCCCGCGCCCGGTTCTCGCACCGGCTGCAATCCGGGTGTAGGGAGACACCGCGCTAGGTATCCTCGGCCTCGCCCTCCCGCTACCTTCGGCCTGTCTCTCCCGGCCTTCACCGACGCATCGCCGCCCTGCTGGAGAAGACTTCACCCAGGCAGAGAGAGAGGAGAGAGAGAGAGAGAGAGAGAGAGAGAGAGAGAGAGAGAGAGCCGCCCTGCTGGAGAGAGAGAGAGAGAGAGAGAGAGAGTGAGAGAGAGGGAGAGAGAGAGAGAGAGAGGGAGAGAGAGAGGGAGAGAGAGAGGGAGAGAGAGAGAGAGAGAGAGAGAGAGAGTCGGAGAGACATTACATTTATAAAACTGACATTTCTTTATTTCTTCCTACCCCCCGCAAAAATGTGCCAAATATATAATGTGGCCCTCACACTGAAAATATTGGAGGCCCCTGTCTTAGAATATGGCCTCTGTCTGCGTGGAGATTGTACTTATATCCAAATGGTCGCTGGGGATTACTCCGGGTGCTCCGGTTTCCGCCACATCCCAAAGAACGTGTGCGTTTGTAAGTTGAATGGCTTCTATAAATTGTCATCAAATATGTCGGGAGTGGATGCGAAAGTGGCAGAACATAGAGAACTGATATAAACTGGTATTGATGGTATGCTCGAGTTAGTGGACAGAAAGGTCTGTTTTCATGCTGCATCATTCAATCAATGTAAATAATTGAAAGTAATTTCCGCTGTGGACTCTTTGCTGACTTTCAAAAAGTAAACATCAGAACTAATTGTTATGACAAGGTCTTTCCCTCGTCGCGTGGACTCAGGTAACTGGTTAGCGGAGATAACATACCATCAGCAAATCCGCAACTCTGAGCAGCCAGTGACTTCATCTCCTTCAGATAGTCATGGAGCGTGATCATAGTAATCATACCGCGTGGAAACAGACCGTTCGGTCCAACGCCCAAGTCGACCAACATGCCCCATCTACATGAGATCTCCCCACTGTGTGTGTCCAGCCTGTCCGTCTGAATCTATCCTATCCATGTATCTGCCCAAATGCATTTGAAATATTGTAATAGAACCTGCTTCAATTAACTCCTCTGGCAGCTCGTTCTGTACACCTACTCCCCTCTACTCTGGTGGAGCACAATGCATATGGATTGATCGTTGTATGGAAAGCCACCAATTTGCCTCTAAGTTGAACGGAAAACTTACAGGCAAATTGGTGGTTTTCCATACAACGATCAATCCATATGCATTTGTGCTCCACCAAAGTAGAGGTCTTAACCAGCCTCACTGTAGTTTTCCATTCAAACTCCCTCCAGGCAGGGCTGTCTGTTAACCTATGACCCAAAAGACATGCCTTTACTACATTTCGTCAGTAATAATAATATTCATTTCCAATTTCCAATTCTGTTTCGTTTCTATAGTGTTTCATTTTACATAATCTTGAAGTCCTCTATATAAGTGGGATATCGGATTTTTTTTAAATCACTCCTTCCATAGTCATTAGGAAGATCTTTTCCAAATTAGAAGGACATTTACATATCTGCTCCCAATCTACACGTGTCTGCAGGTAATGCCGTATTGGGAGAAATCTAAAAAAGTCCATCCCTGACAAACCAAATTCTTTCTGAAGATACTCTTATGATTTCAAAGCTTCCCCACAAAAAAAGCTGACCCACCGTAGTGAGCACTTTGTCCGCACAATTTCTAAAACTATTGTCAATATTGCTGGTTAAGAAATCAGGAATAGCAGCTATTTCCAGTGCTCTATATAACCATATACCAATTACAGTACGGCAACTCTCTGCTCATCCCTCTGCAATTGGATCCTCGACTTCCTCATTCACAGACCACAGTCTGTTCGTATTGGTGGAAATGTGTCAGCCTCGATAACAATCAGCACGGGACCACCTCAAGGCTGCGTGCTCAGCCCCCTGCTGTACTCACTCTATACTCATGACTGCGTAGCCAGTCACAGAACTCCATCAACAAGTTCGCTGACGACACCTCTGTTGTGGGACGTATCACTGATGGGGATGAGTCAGAATATAGAAGAGAGATCGAGCAACTGTCCATATGGTGCCATGCAATAACCTGGCCCTCAACACCAGCAAAACCAAGGAACTAATTGTGGACTTTAGAAGGAGTAGGAGGGGGACCCACAACCCCATTTATATCAACGGGTCGATGGTTGAAAGGGTCAAGAGCTTCAAATTCCTGGACGTGCACATCTCTGACGATCTTTCCTGGTCCGAGAACACTGACGCAATTATCACGAAAGCTCATCAGCGCCTCTACTTCCTGAGAAGATTACGGAGAGTCGGATTGTCAAGGAAGACTCTCTCTAACCTCTACAGGTGCGCAGTAGAGAACATGCTGACCGGTTGCATCGTGGCTTGGTTCGGCAATTTGAGCGCCCTGGAGAGGAAAAGACTACAAAAAGTAGTAAACACTGCCCAGTCCATCATCGGCTCTGACCTTCCTTCCATCGAGGGGATTTATCGCAGTCGCTGCCTGAAAAAGGCTGGCAGTATCATCAAAGACCCACACCATCCTGGCCACACACTCATCTCTCTGCTACCTTCAGGTAGAAGGTACAGGAGCCTGAAGACTGCAACAACCAGGTTCAGGAATAGCTACTTCCCCTCAGCCATCAGGCTATTAAACCTGGCTTGGACAAAACTCTGATTATTAATAACCACTTTCTGTTATTTGCACTTTACCAGTTTATTTATTCATGTGTGTATATATTTATATTATGGTATATGGACACACTTATCTGTTTTGTAGTAAATGCCTACTATTTTCTGTGTGCTGAAGCAAAGCAAGAATTTAATTGTCCTATACAGGGACACATGACAATAAACTCACTTGAACTTGAACTTGATCCAATTTATTTTTAAATTATAAAATCGAACCTGCCTCCACCACTTCCACTGGAAGCTCATTCCACACAGCTACCACTCTCTGAGTAGAGAAGTTCCCCCTCATGTTACCCCTAAACCTGTGTCCCTTAATTCTCAAGTCATGTCCCCTTGTTTGACTCTTCCCTACTCTCAATGGGAAAAGAATATCCACGTCAACTCTGTCTATCCCTCTCATCATTTTAAAGACCTCTATCAATTGCCCCCTTAACCTCCTGCGCTCCAAAGAATAAAGACCTAACTTGTTCAACCTTTCTCTGTAATTTAGTTGCTGAAACCCAGGCAACATTCTAGTAAATCTCCTCTGTACTCTCTCTATTTTGTTGACATCCTTCCTATAATTAGGCGACCAAAAGTGTACACCATACTCCAGAATTGGCCTCACCAATGCCTTGTTCAATTTTTACATTACATCCCAACTTCTATACTCAATGCTCTGATTTATAAAGGCCAGCACACCAAAAGCTTTATTTTCCAACCTATCTACATGAGATTCCACCTTCAGGGAACTATGCACAGTTATTCCCAGATCCCTCTGTTCAACTGCATTCCTCAATTCGCTACCATTTGCCATATCCTTCTTATTTTGATTTGTCCTGCCAAGAAGTAGCACCTCACACATCAGCAATAAACTCCATCTGCCATCTTTCATCCCACTATTCCAATTGGCCTAAATCTCTCTGTAGATTTTGAAAATCTACTTAATCATCTGTAACACCACCTATCTTAGTATCATCTGCAAATTTACTAATCCAATTTACCACACCATCATCCAGATCATTGATGTGCATGACAAACAACAGTGGACCCAACACAGATCTCTGAGGCACCCCACTAGTCACCGGCCTCCAACGTGACAAACAGCCATCCACCATTACTCTCTGGCATCTCCCATTCAGCCACTGTTGAATCCATCTTGCTACTCCACCATTAATACCCAACAATTGAACCTTCTTAATCAATCTTCCATGAGGAACCTTGTCAAAGGCCTTACTGACGTCCATGTAGACAACATCCACTGCTTTACTTTCATCAATTTCCTTAGTGACCTCTTCGAAAAATTCAAGATTAGTCAAACATGACCTTCCAGGCACAAATCCATGTTGACTGTTCCTAATCAGACCCTGTTTATCTAGATGCTTATATATATTGTCTCTAAGTATCTTTTCCATTAATTTGCCCACCACTGACATCAAACTAACAGGTCTATAATTGTTAGGTTTACTCTTAGACCCCTTTTTAAACAATGGAACAACATGCGCAGTACGCCAATCTTCCGGCAATATTCCCGTTTCTAATGACATTTGAAATATTTTTGTCATAGCCCCTGTTATTTCTACAGTAACATCTCTCAATGTCCCAGCCTGCGGGATAGGATTGATGACCCTGTCTGTGTCTCGGGACTGGACTCCACACTCCCACACACCCTCCCGCTGCCGTCGGGTCAGTATGCCATTCGCACCTCACACCGGGCACGTTTATTCTTGGGAACGCTTCCGCCGCCGGTGTATCCCGGGGCCCGACTCGAGCGGGTTTATCTCGAGAATGCACCCAGCGCCAGTTTATCCCAGGAATTGGCAACAAATACATAAGTCAATAGACCCGGTAGATGCATAGAGTCGATTGCTTAGAGTAGGCTGAATCGAGGTCCATAGGACATAGGTTTAAGGAGAAGGGGGGAAATTTAATACGAATCTGAGCGGGAACCTTTTTACACAAAGGTCGTTGGGTGTATGGAACAAGCTGCAACAGGAGGTAAGAGGAGGGAAGATTCAAACAAGAGGACATGACTTCAGAATTAAGGGACAGAAGTTTAGGGGTAATATGAGGGGGAACTTCTTTACTCAGAGATTGGTAGCGGTGTGGAATGAGCTTTCAGTGGAAGTGGTGGAGGCAGGTTCATTGGTATCATTTAAAAATAAATTGGATAGGCATATGGATGAGAAGGGAATGGAGGGTTATGGTATCAGTGCAGGCAGGTGGGACTAAGGGGAAACAAAGTTGTTTGGCACGGATTTGTAGGGCCGAGATGGCCTGTTTCCGTGCTGTAATTGTTATATGGTTATATTTGAAGCAGGGTTGATCGCAGCGACATTTCTATGTGTCTATGTTTCTATGTCTTCAACAGTGTTCCTTAATATAAAGTTTTCACAACTTGGTAACGACACTGCAACAAGAAGATGTACCTTCAGCCGGTATTCAATAATATCTTGCTGAACATCACACTCGGGCCACCACAGGAATCGCAAATAGTCAATATGCTTTTCTGATACCTTGACCTGATGAAACATTGCTTTGATGTTAGCAATTAAAGCAACCAGTTCTTGTCTGAATCTGATGGGAACTCCAATGGGTGAGTTGGTAAGATCTGGACCCTGCAGCAATTGGCAGTTAAGTGATGTTCCTTTTAAGACTGCTCCACAGTAAAATACAACACGTAAGGTCTGTTTCCTTGAGTGATACACCCCGTGGTGAGGGATGTACCAGAGCTATTCATCACTTCGATTCAACTGGCCCCATTTCGGCATAACCATTGTCAATAATTTCTGTGAGGAAAGATGCATCTTCATCATGAAATGTCTTATTCTTGCCAAAACTGCGTTTCAGGCTCTAGATGAGCTGCTCTGCAATGCAACAGGTTTTTGGCATGGTGACGCGTTCTTGTTTGAAAGGTCAGTCCAGCCAATAGTGTCCATCTATCATCTGTGCAGAGTGATTCATAATATCCAAAATTTTACCTCTTCTCTGGACATTTCCTTTGTTTCCTTGCTGGTTCTTTCACCGAATTGGTGATTGTACTCTTTGACCAGTAGCTCCTCTAGGTTTACAATGGATATTCGATTGACAGCAGCAGCAGCAGGGCATCTATCTTCAACCCTGCTGTCATTGTCTTTTCTCAGTGGTCCATAGATGACCCACCACAGAAGGGTTTTCGCGGCGTATGGTCCATCCCCTTGGATGTTGACCAGCTCCCAAGGTTCCAATACCTTTGACGCATGTGTTCCGATGTGTAGGTTAATGCCAGGGTCTATTTCAACAATATTGATATCCTTCAAGTAAGGCCATTGTATCAGGTCTTCCTGTCTGGGAATGTTTAGCTGAGAAACCTGTATGGTCTTATGTGAACACGTCAGATAGTTGAATAAAATCGTCTTTGTCCAGACTAAAAATTTCCAACCTGGGATATGATGATTGATCACAGGCTTTACTTGGTTCCATAGTACGCAATAGGTTATACAAGTCCATCTTTTGTTTTTGTACCTGCCTGCAGCATTCTCATCAAGCTTTCTGTGCACCCTATCCAATTAGATGATCCCATGATCCAATGAAATTGCGTACAGTGTCCCCCTTGTAGGCGATTGATGCAGGTTTCATTTCCGCCTTCCCATCAAGCTTTCCACCGGTTAGATGATCCCATGATCCAGAAATGCGTTCAGTGTCCCCCTTGTGGCGAAGATGCAGGTTTCATTACCGGCCCCAATATGCCCAAATATATGAGGTGAGGAACAGCATCACTCACAATTGGCTTCTCATTCTGTTCTGCATGCTCCGGCTTCTTCTCTCTGTATTTTGTTCAATGTGAAGTATTTCAGGATGATTTTGTTTGCACAAATCACAAGTCAAACGACTCTTGCAGTCTTTGCCCATGTGTCCTATTTTCAAACATTCAAAGCAGATTCCCTTCTCCTTTAAGACGTCTTTTTTTTCCCCTCCGTACCCGGTCTTCCCGATCTGTGGACACCGCCCCAATGCGTGACCACTTTTATTACAGAACAAACAAGAACCTTGAGAATTGGTGGTAGATACATTTCTACTCATTCCACTTGCCTTCGATTTCTACTCATCTTCCAGCCTTCGATATGAAATTGCACCGTAGCCACTTCGTTTGCGTCTGAAAAGTGGTGCAGCTGCGATCAAAGTTTGACCAAAGTTTCTGGGTTTCATGCATCGGTCCAGATTAAATTCCGCCATCTTGTTAAGATCTGCTAACCATCCCGTCCATCGCTCAGAGTACGTTTGGGATATGTTTTCATCCCATCGAGTCTTTTCTTCCAGAGCGTCTCCATATTCAGCTTGGCTGGCAGAGTAAATGGTGCTAGAAATCCTAAAGGGCCGTATATGGAGTCAACCACGGACAAGATGCCCGGCCTCGTAAGGTCGTTCGTGTGCAGCAATTCTGAACTTGAGCACATCTGTTTCAACGCACCAGTGCCCGTTCCATTGGCAGATTGTTTTGTACAAATCCAACTCCCTGATCTCCTTGGTTCTGTTTTTTTTTGTGTGTGGAATGAATGCCAATATAGCACGGCTGTTGCTGATCCACTTTCACAGCATGAATCATCCCATTTGGCAGAGGTCAGGTCACTTGCCATTTGAACTACTTCCTGTTCCGGAGGCATGGATTTTAAACAATCATCTGCATAGAAGCTGTTATTTACTGATTTTGTCACCTCTGCTGGGAAGTGTGCTTTGTTGTCTTCAACAGTGTTCCTTAATATAAAGTTTTCACAACTTGGTGACGACACTGCAACAAGAAGATGTACCTTCAGCCGGTATTCAATAATATCTTGCTGAACATCACACTCGGGCCACCACAGGAATCGCAAATAGTCAATATGCTTTTCGGATACCTTGACCTGATGAAACATTGCTTTGATGTTAGCAATTAAAGCAACCAGTTCTTGTCTGAATCTGATGGGAACTCCAATGGGTGAGTTGGTAAGATCTGGACCCTGCAGCAGTTGGCAGTTAAGTGGCGTTCCTTTTAAGACTGCTCCACAGTGAAATACAACACTTAAGGTCTGTTTCCCTCAGTGATACACCCCGTGGTGAGGGATGAACCAGATCTATTCATCACTTCGATTCAACTGGCCGCATTTCGGCATAACCATTGTCAATAATTTTTTGTGAGGAAAGATGCATCTTCATCATGAAATGTCTTATTCTTGCCAAAACTGCGTTTCAGGCTCTAGATGAGCTGCTCTGCAATGCAACAGGTTTTTGGCATGGTGACGCGTTCTTGTTTGAAAGGTCAGTCCAGCCAATAGTGTCCATCTATCATCTGTGCAGAGCGATTCATAATATCCAAAATGTTACCTCTTCTCTGGACATTTCCTTTGTTTCCTTGCTGGTTCTTTCACCGAATTGGTGATTGTATTCTTTGACCAGTAGCTCCTCTAGGTTTACAATGGATATTCGATTGACAGCAGCAGCAGCAGGGCAGCTATTTTCATCCCTGCTGTCATTGTCTTTTCTCAGTGGTCCATAGATGACCCACCACAGAAGGGTTTTCGCGGCGTATGGTCCATCCCCTTGGATGTTGACCAGCTCCCAAGGTTCCAATAGCTTTGACGCATGTGTTCCGATGTGTAGGTTAATGCCAGGGTCTATTTCAACAATATTGATATCCTTCAAGTAAGGCCATTGTATCAGGTCTTCATGTCTGGGAATGTTTAGCTGAGAAACAGGTATGGTCTTATGTGAACACGTCAGATAGTTGAATAAAATCGTCTTTGTCCAGACTAAATATTTCCAACCTGGGATATGATGATTGATCACAGGCTTTACTCATAACCATATAACCATATAACAATTACAGCACGGAAACAGGCCATCTCGGCCCTACAAGTCCATGCCGTACAATGTTTTTCCCCTTAGTCCCACCTGCCTGCACTCATACCATAACCCTCCATTCCCTTCTCATCCATATGCCTATCCAATTTATTTTTAAATGATACCAATGAAATTGCATACTTGGTTCATAGTACGCAATAGGTTATTGATCTTTTGTCCTGTAATGTTCAGCCTTCTCATCAAGCTTTCTGTGCACCGGTTAGATGATCCCATGATCCAGAAATGCGTTCAGTGTCCCCCTTGTGGCGAAGATGCAGGTTTCATTACCGGCCCCAATATGCCCAAATATATGAGGTGAGGAACAGCATCACTCACAATTGGCCTCTCATTCTGTTCTGCATGCTCCGGCTTCTTCTCTCTGTATTTTGTTCAATGTGAAGTATTTCAGGATGATTTTTTTTGCACAAATCACAAGTCAAACGACTCTTGCAGTCTTTGCCCATGTGTCCTATTTTCAAACATTCAAAGCAGATTCCCTTCTCCTTTAAGACGTCTTTTTTCCCCTCCGTACCCCGTCTTCCCGATCTGTGGACACCGCCCCAATGCGTGACCACTTTCATTACAGAACAAACAAGAACCTTGATTATTGGTGGTAGATACATTTCTACTCATTCCACTTGCCAAATTTTCTTGCTGGTATTACAGTTGTTGTGAAATTGCTTCCTCTTGCGCCTGACCTTTATCTTGCTTCAGCGGAGGTAGAGCTTTTAACAGTTGCAATTGGCCTAGCATCTTGGATGTTTCCAAAACGTGGATCTGACAGTGTCTTCACTTGTCTTTGAAGTCTACCAGGTAAAAAAAAAAAGCTCGATGTCCACGCCTTTGCCGTAGATAATATTCCCTATCCGTCCACTTGTCTTTGAGATTGTAAGGCAGTTTTAGAAGGATGGTCTTCATATTGGAAGCAACATTAATTTCCTCCATCTAGGTGAGATGTTCGATGGCATTGTAACACACTCTAAGGAACAGTGAGAGCGCTTACAATGCCTTCAAATCCTCTGGTCTGGTCACTGACTGGGCCTTGACCATATATACAGTGGCAATCTTATGTTGATGACCGAAATGTTCTTTCAGCAGATCATTTGCACTGTTATAGCCCTGGGCTGGAGGGAAATTTCGGCGACTGCGAACTAAGTATTTTGGATGCCCTCGTGCGTTGCACGAGAAAATGCAAGCAATCATTGTCATCATTAGTCTTTCTTTCCACTCCTCTATCAAATGCCATGATGAAAACGGCATACTCCAAATGATCACCATCATTACTAGGAATGTCTCTTCGTGGTAAACTAGAAGAAAGATTTGGTTTAGCTAGTGATGTCATTTTGCCTCTGAATTAGGTTCCAGATATCACCTTGGTTTCAATCATTAAGTACAAGGGTTGGGGCGGGGGGGGGGGGGGGGGGGGGGGGGGGGGGGGGCGAATATGCCCCTGCACAGCCTTTTTCATATGAGTCTGTATATTCTTTCGTTAAAGAGAGTATTGAGTTAGATGGGTCATGTCATGAACTCTAATAGATGGTCCATGAGTTGTTTGCTTTGATTTAACAACCTATTGCTGGGAGGAAGATTATGTTCCCATCAACGCATTCTCTCTTTGTTGCATTTGATCAGGCAAGTATTCATTTGCATGTGGCTTTAATTTAGCTACTGTTTCCCTTTGAACACTTCCTTTTCTCAAATAAGTGCTCATCCCGTTAGATACCCTGGGGCTGCGTCTTGATCCCATGGCTTCAAGTACGTTGATATTTGCATTGGTTGGTGCCGGCCCCGTCTTTAGTTACAGCTGTTCGTTCTCGCTTTGCATTTGTTCTTTCTTTCTTTCCTAACATTATTCTTGTGCCTCAAGCTCATTGGTTGCGGCCAGCTCGGTCTCTCTTTTCAATTATTCGTTATTTCTTTCCAATTGTTCTTCTTGTGCCTCAAGCTCATGCTTTTTGCTTAGGGCAGCAACGCGTTCCTAGAGAGCAGCTCATTCTGCCTGAGGTTTAATGCGAGTTGAAGATGCAGATGATGGATAACTAGACTTGTGGCTTAGTTTAGGTTTTGAGGCATTTGAAACACTATCATCAGGCCCAATGTCATCTGAGTTTACAACACTTTATTTTATCGCGAAGGACTGTGCAGTTTGCTGTCCAACATGAAATAACCGCACATTTACATATTGTATAAACCGAATAAAAGTTTCCATTCTTTGTTGAAACCTTTAATTTTGCCTTTCAAGCTCCTTTTCAGGCAGTGGCACCTTCACCAATGACTCGTGGTCTTTCCTGACTTCATCACATAGCTCGATTAATTGAACCTGGTTAGAATGTACTTCATTTGCATTTTCCTCTGATTTCATCTCTCTTTTAGCATTTAAATTAACTTGTTAGCTTGCTTGCATATCGCGTTTCTTGTCTACTGACACTTTTCCATGCACAATTACAAGTGTTTGTCAGTGTATTTAATAACCTTTTTATACTTTCCAGAATCCTTTCCAACATCACCATCTTGTGACTGTGCTTTAGCTTTGACCACAGACATACTTCTTCACTATCCCTTTAAGACTCGTTGACGTGAAAGCCTATTGCCGACGGCACATTATTTCAAACAACTTATATTGTTCTGAATCTCAACGTCACTGCTCAATTCTCCATTATAGTAGCCGTTTTCGAATACATCTCATCATATATTTGAGATTTTTGATTGGAGGAAGGCTAAGTTTGAGGAGAGCTATGGTCATATTGAATGACGGTGCGGGCTCGAAGGGCCGAATGGCCTACTCCTACACCCATTTTCCATGTTTCTATGTTTCTATGAAAGGATTTAAAGGAGTGAATTGGGCCATTTTGTTTTATGGGAAGGATGTAGAAGATCAACGGAAAACATTTAATAATGACATTTTAAGAGTACAGAATATTTATGTCCCTGTTCGGTTGAAAGGAAATAGTAATAATTGAGAAGAGCCATGGTTTTCTAGGGAAATTCGACACTTGGTTTGGAAAAAGAGAGAGATCTACAATATTTCTAGGCAGCATGGACTAAATGAGGTGCTTGCGGAGTATAAACAATGTAAAAATAATCTTAAGAGTGACATTAGAAAAGCTAAAAGAAGATATGAGGTTGCTTTGGCTAGCCAAAATAATCCAAAGGGTTTCTATAGCTATATTAATAGCAAAAGGATAACGAGGGATAAAATTGGTCCATTCGGTATTCACCAAGGTGAAGGATATTGAATTATGTGAGGTAAGGGAAACTAGTAGAGTAGCTATGGATACTATGAGATTCAAAGAAGAGGAAGTACTGACACTTTTGAAAAATATAAAAGTGGATAAGTCACCAGGTTCTGACCGGATATTCCATAGGAGATTGAGGGAACTTAGTGTAGAAATAGCAGGGGCTTTGACAGAAATATTTCAAATGTCATTAGAAAGGGGAATAGTGCCGGGGGATTGGCGTACTGCGCATGTTGTTCCATTGTTTAAAAAGGGTTCTAAGAGTAAACCTAGCAATTATCACATCAGTGGTGGACAAATTAATGGAAAAGATACTTAGAGATAATACATATAAGCATCTGGATAAACAGGGTCTGATTAGGAACAGTCAACATGGATTTGTGCCTGGAAGCTCATGTTTGACTAATCTTCTTGAATTTTTTGAAGAGGTTACTAGCGAAAATGATGAGGGTAAAACGGAGGATGTTGTTTATATGGACTTCAGAAAGGCCTTCGAGAAGCTTCCGAATGGAAGGTTGGTTAAGAAGGTTCAATTGTTGGGTATTAATGTTGGAATAGCAAGATGGATTCAACAGTGGCTGAATGGGAGATGCCAGAGAGCAATGGTGGATGGCTGTTTGTCAGGTGGAGGCCGGTGACTAGTGGGGTGCCTCGGGGATCTGTGTTGGGTCGACTATTGTTTGTCATATACATCAATGATCTGGATGGTGTGGTAAATTGGATTAGTACGTATGCAGATGATACTAAGATAGGAGGGGTTGTGGATAATGAAGTAGATTTTCAAAGTCTACAGAGAGATTTAGGCCATTTGGAAGAGTGGGCTGAAAATGGCAGATGGAGTTTAATGCTGTTAAGTGTGAGGTGCTACATCTTGGCAGGACAAATCAAAATAGGACGTACATGGTAAATGGTAGGGAATTGAAGAATGCAGTTGAACAGAGGGATCTAGGAATAACTGTGCACAGTTCCCTGAAGGTTGAATCTCATATAGACAGGGTGGTAAACAAAGCTTTTGGTGTGCTGGCCTTTATAAATCAGAGCATTGAGTATAGAAGTTGGGATGTGATGTTAAAATTGTACAAGGCATTGGTGAGGCAAATTCTGGAGTATGGTGACAATTTTGGTCGCCCAACTATAGGAAGGATGTCAACAAAATAGAGAGAGTACAGAGGAGATTTACTAGAATGTTGCCAGGGTTTCAGCAACTAAGTTACAGAGAAAGGTTGAACAAGTTAGGTATTTATTCTTTGGAGCGCAACATGTTAAGGGGGGACTTGATGGAGGTTTTTAAAATGATGAGAGGGATAGACAGAGTTGACGTGGATAAGGTTTTCCCATTGATAGTAGGGAAGATTCAAACAAGAGGACATGACTTGAGAATTAAGGGACAGAAGTTTAGGGGTAACATGAGGGGGAACTTCTTTACTCAGAGAGTCGTAGCTGTGTGGAATGACCTTCCAGTGAAGGTGGTGGAGGCAGGTTCGATTTTATCATTTTTAAATAAATTGGATAGTTATATGGACGGGAAAGGAATGGAGGGTTATGGTCTGAGCGCTGGTAGATGGGACTAGGGGAGAATAAGTGCTCGGCAGGAAGTAGAAGGGCCGAGATGGCCTGTTTCCGTGTTGTGATTGTTATATGGTTATATGGTTATATAGCTTCTCCAATAAACCTTAGTGGTGTATGTATCCACTCTCCCTGCGTGTTGGCTTTTGGGGTTTGCAATCGCCGTCAGCCACCTTGTCCATTTGATTGTAGAAGGCGGCGACAGGGTTACATAGAAGCATAGAAAAATAGAAACTACGTGCAGGAGGAGGCCATTCGGCACTTCGATCCAGCACCGCCATTCGTTGTGATAATGGCTGATCGTCCCCTATCAATAACCCGTGCTTGTCTTCTCCCTATATCCCTTGACTCCACTAGCCCCTAGAGCTCTATTTAACTCTCTCTTAAATCCATCCAGGGACTTGGTCTCCACTGCCTTCTGTGGCCGGGAATTCCATAAATTCACAGCTCTCTGGGTGAAAACGTTTTTTCGTCACCTCAGTCTTAAATTACCTCTCCTTTATGCTAAGACTGTGGCAACTGGTTCTGGACTCGCCCAACTTGGGAACATGTTTCCTGCATCTAGCTTGTCCAGTCCCTTTATAATTTTATACGTTTCTATAAGATGCCCCATCATCCTTCTAAACTCCAGTGAATACAAGCCTAGTATTTTCAATCGTTCCTCGTATGACAGTCCCACCATCCCAGGGATAAATCTCGTGAACCTACGCTGCACTACGTCAATCACAAGGATGTCCTTCCTCAAATTAGGAGACCAAAATTGTAGACAATACTCCAGACGTGGTCTCACCAGAGCCATATACAACTGCAGAAGAACCTATTTACTCATATACTGAAATCCACTTGTTATGAAGGCCAACATTCCATTAGCCTCCTTCACTGCCTGCTGTGCCTTTAAACCAACATTCAGTCGCCCAGGTCTCGCTGCACCTCCCCCTTACCTAACCTAACACCATTGAGATAATAACCTGCCCCTTTGTTTTTGCCGCCAAAGTGGATATCCTCACATTTATCTATATTATACTCCATCTGCCATGCATCTGCCCACCCACTCAACCTGTCCAGGTCACCCTGCAACCTCCTAACATCCTCTTCACAGTTCACACTGCCACCCAGATTTATGGCATCCGCAACCATGCTAGTATTGCTCCTAATTCCCTCTTCCAAATCATTAATATATATGGTAAACAGTTGCGGCGCCAAAACCGATCCTTGCGGCACTCCACTCGCCACTGCCTGCCATTCTGAAAAGGACCTGTTCACTCCTTTTGCTGCCGGTCTGCCAACCATTTTTTTTATCCATGTCAACACCCTACCCCCAATACCATGTGATCTAATTTTCGTCACCAGTCTCCCGTGCGGGACCTTATCAAAGGCTTTCTGAAAATGTAAATACACTACATCCATTGGCACCTCTTCATCCATTTTACTTGTCACAATAAATTCCAGAAGATTAGTCAAGCATGATTTCCCTTTCATAAATCCATGTTGACTTGGATTAATCATTTTACTGCTATCCAAATGCCCCATTATTACCTCTTTAATATTTGACTCCAGCATCTTTCCCACCACCGAAGTCAGGCTAACTGGTCTGTAATTCCCCGTTTTCTCTCTCGCTCCTTTCTTAAAAAGTAGGATAACATTAGCTATCCTCCAATCCCCAGGAACTGCTCCTGAATCTATTGAACATTGGTAAATGATCGCCAATATGTCCACTATTTCTAGATCCACCTTCCTGAGGACCCTGGGATGCAGACCATCAAGTCCAGGAGATGTATCAGCCTTCAGTCCCATTAGCCTACCCAATACGATTTCTCGCCTAATGCAAATTTCTTTCAGTTCCTCTACCTCCTTAGATCCACTGTCCTCCAGTACATCTGGGAGATTGGTTGTGTCTTCCTTGGTGAAGACAGAGCTGAAATAACACAATCCCTTCTTCCGTTTGAATGATTCACAAGCTCCAGTTCCATTCAAAGAACTAGTTCATGGCAATGTTCTAACTTTTGCAGTGTCCTCTTTTCCAGTTGCCATAACCACACAGGTAAGTAGGAGTGATTTTTTCCGCAGACCTAATAGAACAGATCTTCCAGTTGTTATATCCAGTTTAATTTGTTGTTTATTGAAGTAGTTGTACAAACAAAGTGATAAGCCTATTATGCTGCCCTTATTCTGCATGCAAGTTGTCGTTGGCTGTTCTGTCCCTGCTCTGTTGAGAACTGTATGCTCTCCTTCCCTGTGCCTGCCCCTTCCTGTCCCTATGACCATATATATACACCACACTGTGCAACTAATGACCGCCCCGAAGTGTCCAAAATAATATTGCAAGATATTAGACAAAATAGTATAAAATGCCAAGAGTAGCTAGCCTAAGCATAAATTGCTCCTACATCTCTTGACTCTTGAAATAGAGGGTAATAGGGCAGCACATCGATCTGTTAGGGAATTCGTAGAAACAGATACAATAGGAACACCGGATACAGTTCGATAGCCACGCGAATGAGCGGCGATTGAAGGCATTTACACCAAGTGCAGCCAAATGGTATAGGTTTTAGATTGTAATCATGCTCGGCGTAAAAAAAAAGGCGGGCCGAATGGCCTGTTGGTATGCCGTACTTTTCTATATTGCAAGTTCCAACTCATTTGACAAGAATGAGAACATTTGCTATATCCAGTTTAATAACGCAGTTTGTTTTACTTTGATGTAAAATTGGTGTGCATTTGTGTACCGGACATCAAATCACGTATCTAGATATCGCTGTCTTGTCCATGCATGAACGGGTTCCTGTCCCTGGTTCATTTATTCTGCTTGCTACCTGACCTAAAGGCAGAACGCTAGGAAATTTCAGCCAATCGAAAGCGACAAATGCCTGAAAGAAAATACGCAAATCGAAGTGTATACATTTTTTGCAGACGACTTCTCTAAAGGTTGGAGATACGTTAGTTTAAATTGAAACGTAAACTGACCATGTGGAAAAAAAATATCCATGGCAGATGGCCCTGTGTTCATGGATAACAATGCAAAATACAACAATATATACACGATGTGGAGGTCTGCGAGAGAATGACAAATGGAATGTAACTGAGACGATTGTGAGGTATTTTCTTTTTGGAGGTTATATATGGCAGGACTTACACAATAAATGGCGATGTCCCGGACAGTACTGCAGAAAGAGATATTTAAGCGTACATCATTCCCAAGAGGTGGCGTCACTGGTTTATAGCGAGTTAAAACACAAATAGCATGTGGTGAATGCGGCAGCAAAACGCAAAGTGCTAGATGAATCCAATTGATAAACTGAATCAACTGAACTGATCAATTGATTGTACAGAAATGTCCGGACGCTTCTTCCGATTAATGGGCCGGGGGGGGATATCTTGAAAAGAGAGGCGGTGCAGGGGCCAGTTATCACAAGCATGGCCAGTTATCACGATGCAGGTTAATGTTTAGGTGGTAATTGAAATATCACCGGTGTAATTAGAATAGAAAGATCAAGAGAGGGTACAATGTCGAACGGGGGGTGAAGGCGGATGAATGTTCGGGACGGGAGAATAGGTGAGGAGGGACTCATTGTCACATAAATAGGCCCTGAGGCGGAGTCGATAGAAGATGAGCTCAATGTCATGATGGACGCAGCACACGTTGAGGTGAATCTGCGGAATTCATTGCCACAGAAGGCTGTGGATGTAGTGAATGGGCAGAGATAGACAGAGATAGACAGATTATTGATTAGTACCTGTGTCAGGGGTTATTGGGAGAAGGCTGGAATATTTGGTTTGGAGGAAGCGCTTCATGAACCACGATTGAATGACGAAGTAGACGTGATGCGTCAAATGGGCCAATTCTTCTATCAATTATGAATTTATGATGATATGGCCAGGACGGGACAATGTTATTCCCTCCGCTGCGGACATAGTTTTATTATTTTGTGCCATAACGTTACTCTTTAACTTTCCTACGTGTGCACATGCCAGTAATGATTAGATGGGCGAAGTACTAAACTGCACAAAGAATCGCATTTCCAGCTTTCGCAAATGATTCCAATAACAAAACAGACATTGGTTGAAGAAACAAGGTGGCTCTAGAGCGGAGCGGCCATAGCGCACTCTCCATCAGTCTGAAGAAGGGTTTCGGCCCGAACCGTTGCCTATTTCCTTCGCTCCATAGATTTCTCCAGCAGTTTTATCTACCTTCCCAAGGAAGATTCTAAAACATCCGACACACTCGCTCTACTGGATTACATCTCCTTTCAGCCTGAAAATATAGCACCATATTTAAATGTTCGGTTGATAATGTGCCCTTTGCTCTGGTTATTTTAGTTGAGTTTATATTGGTTTATATTGATGCATAGTTAATCTGATCAGTTAAAATAAAATACAAATCAAATCCTTTCATTGTACCTCGGCATATGTGGCAATAGTAAACCTACACATCAGGGGAGCAAGTGCGTTTATTTGGACAATGTCTTCGAAACGTCGAATGAATATTCTAGCCTTCTGACTCATTTTCCATTTGTTAACGAAAATACGTGTCAGAGAATTACTTACGCGTTATCATATTGACAATGCTCTGCGGAGGTGAATGAATTTCCACTGCATTAAAGTGATCAGGTGAGTGAAAACGACCAATGACGGTGCTGTGCTCTTTTCACCCAAGAGGTTTCTCCAAAATATAATCAAGACGTCAGTGGAAAGAAGGAGATCCACCTTTTTGTTGCACTAAGCGGACGCGTATCCTTATGTCGAGTATGGGACTGCCTGTAATCCTACTGCTAGAATACATCTTCTATCCTATTCTTGCGTTAATTGGCATTCCTGGTAAGACACTTTTAGAATTTGTAGTTGTATAAGGCATAGTTTCTGTGTTTGCCCTCTCGGTGTAAACATAGCAAGGCACATTTGTACTGGAGTTCATCAGCAGAAGCAAATAGATATTCGACGTCATTTAAAGTGCAACACATTCACAATCTCCTCCTGGATTATTTCATATTATTTTGAGAATTTACTTTCCCCTTTGATTGATAAATTACTGCGTTTCAGCCGCTCTGAATAAAAGAAAATATCTAGAATACACGTGGATTGAAATAACTAGAGGCATACCTTCAGAAGTGTGGTGATCAATTTGTTCGGTAGCCTATCATAGGAAGACACACTTATAAACTCACTGGTTTGAGCGTGGATGTTGGTCTAGTAAGATGAATGTGTAACATTCTGTAATTATCAGGAACGCAGCGAGAAAGGTGCTGATCGTACAGATAGACAAATGTTATCACATTGAACAAAAGACTTAACATCGAAAAAATACACTTAACGCAGTTGTTAGATTAATGCGGAACTGCGTGTTTGGTCAAAGCAGGTTCCAAGTTCAATGGCAGTTATGGACAGTTGCCTGCGGAGCATAATTGAAACCCCTAGCGACATGATTAGTGAAACGCAAGGAACTGACGGTTCTGGTGTCTGGAGCATAACACAAAAATGATGGTGGAATTCAGCGGAGCTGTCAGATTTTGTGGAGGGGATGGTCACGCAACGTTTCAGGTATTTTCCTGTCCGTAAAACGATTGTATTCTCGTGTCCTTTAGAACTTTGGAAAATCTGACTGACGTAGGATCCCGTCCCAAAACCGTTGTCCAACAATTCCCACTGCTGTCGCTGCTTGAGCCGCTAGGCTGCTCCAGCATTTTGCCTTTTCCGTCATGACTATTGCCAAGCAAAGCGATAATACAGCAGAATGAGATATGAGAAACCGAACGATGTTTGCGTTTACACAAGCCCTCATCTCTGGGACGAAATGAAACAGTGTGGGATTTGTTGAGCGATTCTGCATCAGAAACATCAGTAGCTGAATCTAGACGTGTATTTGACAGAAATGAGTCAAAAAAATAACTAGACACGTGTTTCTGACAAAGCAAGGCCATCACATTTTATCTAATGAGATATTGACGTTTCATAAAATGATATACGAAATGCAATTTCGGTACAAAATCACTTTATTTGATGTCCATTGTTTTTTTTCTGTTGCATCACGTGTTATAGTGTCAACGAGTCCTAGAAGCCGATCAGTAAAAACACCATGTTTACCAAGACCAGTGGGCGCGTAGATATATTAATCCCATAATCCATCATTTGGTCTGCACTCTCCAATAATTTGCTTATTCAATTTTTAATCTGCTGACATCTTAAACGGCAACTGTCACTGCGTATTTTCAGTTCACTCACTCTGGGTAAATATGATATCTCTCAGAACCACTATAAACCAATTTCTATTCCCCTATATCGATGTCGTCTAATTTTAATCATATCTGGTATGCACAAAACATTTCGTGTGCATATAATCCAAACATTGATATCATCCGCATCTGGGAAAATTGGTTAGCTTCTCCACTCCCCCGATTTATTTGGGAGGCTGCTTTTCAGACAGGATCTTCCTAGCACCCACTACGGTTCTATTGCACCATATATATCGTGTGACGATAAGAATAGAACGTACTGCTCCAGTCGAAATTTGAGAAATGCTTAACAAAATTGCTCAAGGACATTCTTCCCTTAACTTTAATGTCCCGAATAATGAAGGCAGATATCACATCAGTTTTTATTTAACGTCGATATTTCCATGAACTCCAGATATCGATGATCTTTGAATATTGAATATGTGTGTGTTATTATTTGAATGGAAATACTGAGTTGATAAAAACGTACCTATTTCCTTAACTATCCGATCACACACCCATCGTGCTACCCCATGTATTTGTACCAAAGAATGCGAAGAAAAAAGTGCAGCAAAACGATTGGATTTGCATGTAATCTCTGAAACGCCTTAGAAAATATGTCAATCGCATGTTTATAGGATGTACAGAAGTTCTTACGAAATGCTGTTTTGCAAAATCGGTCTTTTAACTTTTACGTGTGTGTCCAGTGGGTTTCTGTTTGGCGACTGTTTCATACAATTGTTATTGAATGTGCTACAAAATAACCCGATTCACATCTTTATTGTGCCAGCCAATCTACTATCAAAGGGAGATCTAGAAAAGTAGGGCGGGAGAAGTACATTAATCTGAAAATGGAGAAGCGAAGGAAGCCAATGCCCTGCCGCTGACACGAGTTTCACATTCCTAGTCACGCAGCTAGTGTATCACTCCGTATATGTGTCCAAGTACTATTGTTTCACTGTTGCTGCAACATCTAGGGAAATGCTCATGTGGCTGGAATTGTGCACCCACGCTTTGTTTATTAACGCTATGTTAATGCAATTTTCAGAGTAAATTATAAATAAATAAATATAATCTAGCCAGAAGGATTCTAAGCAATGCATTCCCATTAACAAGAGATGTTATAAATCTATTAGCGCGATTGGTGATTTTTATTCAGTAAACCAGCCTTGAATAAGCAATTGTACTACTCTACAATTGGTCACATGCAGTAATTTAAAAAAAAGACCAATTTAAAGTAGTCAGTCAGAGAATTGTCATTGATAGTCTCCGGAAGTAAAATGGAATGTTTGGACTAACGACAATATGACATTATATTATAGTTGCATTGCTATTTTCTTTAGTTCAACCTATTAGCGGCGTTTCACAAAATATTTATAGTTGTATCACTGACACAATTTCCAAACCATTAAAGTAACATTTGAATTAAGAAAATATATGTATCCACCGTCCAATTTATATATATATATATATATATATATATATATTGCACGATCTTCTAAGACAGATAGACAGATAGATAGATAGATAGATAGATAGATAGATAGATAGATAGACAGACAGACAGACAGACAGACAGACAGACAGACAGACAGACAGACAGACAGACAGACAGACAGACAGACAGACAGACAGACAGACAGACAGACAGACAGACAGACAGACAGACAGACAGACAGATAGATAGATAGATAGATAGATAGATAGATAGATAGATAGATAGATAGATAGATAGATAGATAGATAGATAGATAGATAGATAGATATAGATAGATAGATAGATAGATAGATAGATAGATAGATAGATAGATAGATAGATAGATAGATAGATAGATAGATAGATCAAAACGATGATTTCACTGCAGTTACTCTGGAAACATGACGTGTTGCTAATTTGCTTTTCCTTTTTTGTAGCTAATTTGCTGACAATCTACATCTTGTCTTCGGGAAAGTGCGGCCTCTCTGGGTGCATCACGCAATATCTGAGATGGATGGCATTAGCTGATCTGATGTTTTTAATATTTGGAACAACTAATTATCATGTTAAAGAGGCTTACTTTCCGTATTCATTCCTCAATTATACTCCAGTCTGCAGTCTTAATATAGCGCTCATGTACTTGTCCATTGATTGCTCTGTCTGGTTTACTGTCGCTTTTACCTTTGATCGGTTTGTTGCCATTTGTCTCCAGACGTTTCGAACAAAATATTGCACTAGAAGGACTGCATCAAAGGTTATAGCTGCACTTTGTGTGTTCTGCATTTTAGAAAATATTCCGGTATACTTTGCATTCGAGCCTCGCGAAATAATTGACAAAATGCCATGGTCCTGTTACGTAAAATCAAGCTTCTACACCTCACCTTTTTGGATTGCATTCTTATGGTTAGAAACCATTTTTACCCCATTTTCTCCGTTTCTGTTGATATTCCTGTTCAATTCTTTGACCATAAGGAATATTGTATTGACCAACCGAATCAGGAACAAACTCCGTGCAATGAACAATGATAAAAAACAGACTGATCAAGAGATTGAGAACCGCAAGAAATCAATCATTTTATTGGTATCGATATCCAGCAATTTTATTCTGCTATGGATGGTGACGTTTGCTTGCTTCATTTCAATACAGTTTACAGACACTCGATTGATGGAAACAGATTACAACGACTCTTTCACCATTGCGGAAAAAATTGGTTACATGCTAAGATTTACGAGTACTTGTACGAACACGTTCATTTATGTGGTATCTCAGCGCAACTTTAGGGAAGAATTGAAGAATATCATTATCCGTATGTTTGCTGCCATTCACAAAGTGTTACAATGTATTACGTAACTTTATAACACGAAACCAGCACTGGTCATTTAATTCAAACAGATGCAGTTCTTCTCATCGATACTCTCAGAAACTGGCAGGAAATAAAGCTTCAGTGCAAAAATGTGTGCCCAAAATAATGGCAGGAGATATTGCTTTTTCATTGTGTAAAAATGGCACTAGCAAATCAAAATCACCCATTGCATTTATTCAAAGTTTACCTAATATTATATATATATATATATTATATATTAGGTAAACTTTGAATAAATGCGATGGGTGATTTTCGTATACACACACATATATATACATACACACACACACACATACATATATATGTACACACACACACACCCTTATATATACACACACACACACGCCAACACATACACATATATATACACACACGCACATACACACACACACACATATATATATATGTATATATGTATACTCATGTATATATATTGTTACTTGTTGCACCCACGCCATAAAATCCATGGCAAAGAGAGGGAGAATGTCCCATTCGGCAACGTGAGAGTGAAGTCACTCAATCAAGTGTATAATACTGGGACAATTTGCAAAGTAGGCAGTTCGTCGGAAGAATAATTGTATATAATGTATCTCTTTACCGGGGACACAAGGGTGAAGGGTAGACATCGTTGGACGAAAAGGTCCGTCGTAGGGGAGGGGTCGAGGGAGAGAATATATAAACACCCTGATGTCTGCTGTTAGTTGTTTACAAATGCTTCTCAGTTGCACCTGTGCGTGTGCGTGCATGTTCACGTGCGGGCGTGTGGGCGTGTGATTGTGCGTGCGGGGAGAGCTGGAATTTCAAATCCAAAAATTATTCAGAAAAATGATGTAGCATATCTAAAATCAATGCGAGCGCTGTGAAACTTTAGCAGATCAGACAACGTCCATAAAGGGAGCAAAGCATGATTTGCTTCACAGGGAGGGGGGGAGTGGGGACTGGGAAGCTCTCATAAAGTCTGCAATCAATTTCAGTGTCTTTTTAAGAGCATTGAGCTCCAGGTTGTTACGAAGGCACCAAACGTCAGCTGACGAATGCAGAGCTAACATCCACAAACAAAATCCTCGTTTACGTCCCCTGCCAGTCTAGGTGCTGGAGGATAAAGTGCAGGCCCAGGTTGACTGCGTCACCCGCTGATCTAATGGCCCGGTATGCAAACTGCGGAGGGTCCAGCAGCGGGGTTCGTGATATTATTCAGCTTGGCCAGCTCAAGCCTTTCAAGGGTATTCATGATTATAGAGGTCAGTGCGAGAGGCCTGTGGACATTAAGACCAGTAATATTTGCCTTTTGGGGTACAGGGACAATGGTGGAGAATTTGAAGCAAGCCGGGACAGTACAGGTTAGCAGGGACTGGTTGAAAATGGCTGTGTAGACCGGTTCCAATTGTTCGGCACAGAGGTTGTGGGTGGAGGATGAACCATTGTCCGGTCCTGCAGATTTCCGGCTTTCTGTGGTTAATTTTCTGTTTATCAAACCTGCAGTAGAACTCTTCCAGGCCGCTGGTCAGCTAACGATTGTCCAAGGAGAGGGGTGTTTTCCTCTTGTAGGTGGTGATTTCTTGCAAGGCCTTCCAAACTAAAGAAGAGTCACTAGCTCAAAACTTGCTCCTCAACTTCTCAGAGAACCTTTCCTTAGCAGCTCGGATTCCTCTTCTCAGCTTGTACTTGGCCTGCCTGTAGAGGTCTGCATCCCCACTCATGTAGGCCTCATCTTTAGACTGTCGGAGCTGTTTGAGTTCTGCTGTAAACCAGGGCTTGATGTTTTTGAACCAGGTCCGGGTCCGAGCTGGAAAGCAACTGTCCTCACAACAGCTGGAATATGATGATACAGTGTCCGTATACTCCTCGGGTTTGTGGTTGCTTCCATGAACACATTCCAACCCATGCAGTCAAAGAAGGTGTGTAGGTTCTCAATGCCCTCCCTTGTCCACCTTTTCGTTGTTATAACCACAGGCTTTGCAGATTTTAGTTTCTGCCGGTAGATCGGAATAAGGTGAACGAAACAATGACCAGAGAGACCCAGAGCCGCCCGGGGAACAGAGCGATGTGTGTGCTTGATTGAAGCGTAACAGTGATCGAGTGTCCTCTCCCCTCTGGTGGGGCAGGTAACATGGTCAGTATTTTGGAAGGTCACGGCTGAGGATAACCTTGTTAAAGTCCCCCAAAACAATAAGAATGCCGTTCAGGAAGTAACTCTCTACCCTCATTACCAGGTCAGCGAGTTGCGTTTGCGAATCAAGTAGGCAGGCATGGGGGGGGGGGGGGGGGGGGGGGGGGGGGGGGGGGGGGGGGGGGGGGGGGTGGGGGGGGGGGGGTGGGTTCAAGCGAGAACAAAACAGTTACATTCTCTCCGAGAGTAAGAGGGTTTGCAGTTGATAAAGAAGTATTCTAGGATGGGAGAACATAAGTTAGACAGTACCGTGATGTCACTGCACCAGCCCTGGTTAGTATAGAAGCATATTCCACCGCCTCTTGATTTACCCGCTCTCTCTGCTTCGCGGTCCGCTCTGTGTAGTTGAAAGCCAGCCAGTTGCAGCGCATTGTCCGCGGTCAATTCACACAGCCAGCTCTCGGTGAAGCACAGAGCAACGGCTCGAGAGAAGTTATTGTTTGTTTGGCATAGGAGTTGCAGTTCGTCCGATTTGTTGTTGATAGAACATAGATTTGCAAGGAATATATTCTTAAACGGTGTGTGTAATCTTCGTCGCCGGAGGCGCGTGTGCTCCCCAGCGCTTCCTACTGGTTCTCCGTCTCAAGACCTTGAATACAGCCACCGCTCCGCCGACGGGTATGTCCAAATAATCCAGCGAGTGAAAGAAATCCGGAACGATGACTGGAGGTACCGTATGTCCCATGTTAATGAGTACCTCTCTCATGAATGTGGTCTTTTTGGGGTTTTCACCGATGACACAAACGAATACAAAACATATAAAACAGCAAAGAGCAGAAACCCGTGGCAGCCATCGTCAGCGCCAGCCGGAGGAACCGCTTGGAGTTAGTGATCATAATATGATTAGTTTTAATCTGCAATTTGAGAAGGATAAGGTTAAATCGGATATGGCAGTCATGCAGTTGAACAAAGGGGACTATGAAGGCATGAGAGGGGAGCTGGCCAAGGTAGACTGGAAAGGGATCCTAGCAGGAATGATGGTGGAACAGCAATGGCAGGAATTTCTGGGCATAATCCGGAAGATGCAGGATCATTTCTTTCCAAAAAGGAAGAGAGATTCTAAGGGGAGTAGGAGGCAACTGTGGCTGACAAGAGAAGTTAGGGATAGAATAAAACTAAAAGAAAAGATGTATAACACAGCAAAGAGTAGCCGGAAGCCAGAGGATTGGGAAACTTTCATAGGACAACAGAAGGAAACAAAACGGGCAATACGGGCTGAAAAGATGAAGTACGAGGGGAAGCTGGCCAGGAATATAAAGAAGGACAGTAAAAGCTTCTTTAGATATGTTAAAGGAAAAAGAGTAGCAAAGTCAAATGTGGGTCCCTTGAAGGCAGACACGGGTGAAATTATTATGGGGAACAAGGAAATGGCAGAAGAGTTGAACAGGTACTTCAGATCTGTCTTCACTAAGGAAGACACAAACAATCTCCCAGATGTACTGGAGGACAGAGGATCTAAGAGGGTATAGATACTGAAAGAAATTTTCATTAGGCGATAAATAGTATTGGGTAGGCTAATGCGACTGAAGGATGATAAATCCCCTGGACCTGATGGTCTGCATCCCAGGGTGCTCAGGGAGGTGGTTCTAGAAATAGTGGATGCATTGGTGACCATTTTCCAATGTTCAATAGATTCAGGATCAGTTTCTGTGAATTGGAGGATAGCTCATGTTATCCCACTTGTCAAGAAAGGAGCGAGAGAGAAAACGGGGAATTACAGACAGTTAGCCTGACCTCGATGGTGGGAAAGATGCTGGAGTCAATTATTAAAGAGGTAATAATGGGGCTTTTGGACAGCAGTAAAAGCATTAGTTCAAGTCAACATGGATTTATGAGGGGGATATCATGCTTGACTAATCTTCTGGGATTTTTTGAGGATGTGACAAGTAAAATGGATGAAGGAGTGCCAGTGGATGTAGTGTATCTAGACTTTCAGAAAGCCTTTGATAAAGTTCCAGCACGGGAGACTAAAATTAGAGCACATGGTATTGGGGGTAGGGTGTTGACATGGATAGAAAATTGGTTGGCAGACCGGTAGCAAAAGGAGTGAACGGGTGCCTTTCAGAATGGCAGGCAGTGGCGAGTGGATTGCCGCAAGGATCGGTGTTGAGGCCGCAATTGTTTACCATATATATTAATGATGTGAAAGAGGGAATTAGGAGCAGCACTAGCAAGTTTGCGGATTACACAAAGCTGGGTGGCAGTGTGAACTGTGAATAGGATGTTAGGAGGTTGCAGGGTGACCTGGACAGGTTGAGTGTGTGGGCAGATGCGTGGCAGATGCAGTATAATATAGATACATATGAGGTTATCCACTTTGGCGGGACATGGGTGTCCTTGTACACCGGTCACTGAAAGTTGGCGTGCAGGTACATCAGGCAGTGAAGAAAGCTAATGGTATGTTTGCCTTCATAACAAGAGGATTTCAGGATAGGAGTAAAGAGGTTCTTCTGCAGTTGTATAGGGCTCTGGTGAGACCACATCTAGAGTATTGTGTGCAGTTTTGGTTTCCTAATTTGAGGAAGGACATCCTTGTGGTTGAGGCAATGCAGCGTAGGTTCACGAGATTGATCCCTGGGATGGCGGGACTGTCATATGGGGAAAGATTGAAAAGACTAGGCTTGTTTTCCCTTGAGTTTTGAAGGATGAGGGGTGATCTTATTGAAACATATAAAAATATAAAAGGACAGGACAAGCTAGATGTTGGGCGAGTCCAGAACCAGAGGCCACAGCCTTACAATACAGTATTGTCATTTAAGGTCATTTAAGACTGAGGTGAGAACATCGTTTTTCACCCAGAGAGGTGTGAATTTATGGAATTCCTTGTCACAGAGGGCCGTGGAGGCCAAATCACTGGATGGGTTTAATTCAGATTCAGATTCCATCATTATTGTCATTGTGCAGTGTACAGTACAGAGACAACGAAATGCGGTTAGCATCTCACCCAGAAGAGCGAACATAGAATAATGAGCAGTAATATATATATATATATATATATATGTACAACGCAGTAGTAGTAGTGCAATGTTTCTGGGGGAAGAGAGAGTTAGATAGAGCTCTAGGGGCTAGTGGAGTCAAGGGATATGGGGAGAAGGCAGGCACGGGTTATTGATAGGGGACGATCAGCCATGATCACATTGAATGGCGGTGCTGGCTCTAAGGGCCGAATGGCCTCCTCCTGCACCTATTTTCTATGTTTCTATGAAGGACTGTATTCAAAATCCAGAACCTAGGATTGCCAATATAGACGCCATTCAATAGGGTTCCACATGGTAGGCTGCTCTGGGAGGTTAGATCCCATTGGTTCTTGGGAGAGTTAAATAACTGGATAAAGAATTTCACAGGGTGGCGGTGGGAGGGTGTTTTTCGGACTGGATGTGGTGACGGGTAGCATGACGCAGGAATCGGTGACAGTGTTTTTTTATGGGTGATTTGAAGAACAATGTACATATATCATTGGTAAGATTGGAGATTACACTAAGGTGGGTCGTATCGTTGACAGTAAAGAGGATTGTCGAGAATTATTACAGGATCTTGATCAGCTAGGCAAGTAGTCTGAGGAATGCCTCATGACTATTCATGTGGATAAGTATGAGGATTATATTTTAGGAAGTAAAACCAGGGCAATGATGGTGACCCGAGTAGTGTTGCACACTAAAGTGATTTAGGTGTACAGCCGCATAATTCATTGAAAGTTTCCTTACAGGTAGATTTTGGGATAAAGAAAGCATTTGATACATCATGCCAGGTTATTGTGTATAGATGGCGGGACGTAATGTTACAGTTCAGCCCGAGCGGCGGATAGTTATCCCTCAAACGTTTCTGCATATTCTCCCAGTGCTCAATATCAACATAGATAGGAGAAGAAAGAGAGCATTTGCCATCAGCGCCGTCAATGGGTTGCACGGCGCTAATCCCAAATGGTGCCGAGGAAAGCAGACACCGACCTGAGCAAGACCATATGGCAAGACATTTCGGAAAAAAACAATGCACATTTTGTCGCAGTTCCAACAAGGCCCTGGAATGCTCCAGCCAAAATGGAAATGACTGGAATATTGTCCGGAAACCTCTTTGGAGTAAAATCATCTGGCAAGACATTTGGCTCAGTCGGCTGAAATCAGACAACAAACAGTTAGTGATAATCTTTACGACGAGGAAATCGCTGGAGCCTAAGCATTATCGGATCCGAGGATGGTTGGACAGCACGGACATCTTTACGCTTTTGGTCAACATAATTGACCAGTCCGGGCTGATCGTCGACTGGTCCGATGGACAGAACAATCAGAACATTAAAATCTGGCATAATATATCAATTAAACACTTTTTTGTTCCAACACAACATTTGGCGATGAGGTCACATTTGCAGTACTGTGTAAATGACCCGGACGGAAACACTGGCCTCAAATGTAGGAACTGCGTTGACTGTTCACGGACATCTTTAATTGCTTCCTACTCCGTTCTGGAGCACCTACTTGTTTTAAAGAATGTAGAAGGATGAGAGGGCATCTTATTGTAACATATACGATTATACAGGGTTTGGACACGTTAGAAGCAGGAAACATGTTCTCAATGATGGGGGAGCCCAGAACCAGGGGGTCACAGTTTAAGAGCAAGGGAAAGCCATTTAGAACGGAGATGTGGAAACACCTTTTCATGCGGACAATTGTGAGTCTGTTAGAGTGTTAGCACTGGGAGAATATGCAGAAACGTTTGAGGGATAACTAACCGCTCGGGCTGAACTGTAACATTACGTCCCACCATCTATACACAACAACCTGACATGATAGAAACATAGAAACATAGAAATTAGGTGCAGGAGTAGGCCATTCGGCCCTTCGAGCCTGCACCGCCATTTAATATGATCATGGCTGATCATCCAACTCAGTATCCCGTACCTGCCTTCTCTCCATACCCTCTGATCCCCTTGGCCACAAGGGCCACATCTAACTCCCTCTTAAATATAGCCAATGAACTGGCCTCAACTACCCTCTGTGGCAGAGAGTTCCAGAGATTCACCACTCTCTGTGTGAAAAAAAGTTCTCCTCATCTCGGTTTTAAAGGATTTCCCCCTTATCCTTAAGCTGTGACCCCTTGTCCTGGACTTCCCCAACATCGGGAACAATCTTCCTGCATCTAGCCTGTCCAACCCCTTAAGAATTTTGTAAGTTTCTATAAGATCCCCTCTCAATCTCGTAAATTCTAGAGAGTATAAACCAAGTCTATCCAGTCTTTCTTCATAAGACAGTCCTGACATCCCAGGAATCAGTCTGGTGAACCTTCTCTGCACTCCCTCTATGGCAATAATGTCCTTCCTCACATTTGGAGACCAAAACTGCACGCAATACTCCAGGTGTGGTCTCACCAAGACCCTGTACAACT
The DNA here is from genome assembly GCF_028641065.1 of Leucoraja erinaceus. Lineage (NCBI taxonomy): Eukaryota > Metazoa > Chordata > Chondrichthyes > Rajiformes > Rajidae > Leucoraja > Leucoraja erinaceus. The sequence goes on from NW_026576689.1 coordinate 50,486, forward strand.
GCAGTAGAACCTCCCTGCTCCTATACTCAAATCCTCTTGCTATGAAAGCCAACATACCATTCGCTTTCTTTACTGCCTGCTGCACCTGCATGCCTACCTTCAATGACTGGTGTACCATGACACCCAGGTCTCGCTGCATCTCCCCCTTTCCCAATCGGCCACCGTTTAGATAATAATCTGCTTTCCCGTTTTTGCCACCAAAATGGATAACCTCACATTTATATGTACCAAATGCTTTCTTTATCCCACAATCTACCTGTAAGGAAACATTCAGTGAATTATGGAGCTGTACTCCTAAATCACTTTATTGTGCAACACTACTCGGGTCACCATCATTGTGAGAGTTCTCTGCCTCAGAGGGCGGTGGAGGCCGGTTCACTGGATGCTTCCAAGAGAGAGCTAGATAGGGCTCTTAAAGATAGCGGAGTCAGGTGCTTTGGGGAGAAGGCAGGAACGGGGTACTGATTGGCGATGATCAGCCATGATCACATTAATTGGCGGTGCTGGCTCGAGGGGCCGAATGGCCTACTCTTGCACCTATTATCTATTTTCTCTTGTCCGAGTGCCAAAGAAAACCAAGATCACATGACTTGAAACAACATTCCAGCGGTCTTGACATGAAAAATCACGAAATGCTTCGAGAGGCTCGTTATAGCACACACTGAATATAACTTACCAAGCAACTATGATCCACAACATTTCACTTCCCCCCCCCCCCCCCGCCCCCCCACCAATAACCACTGCTGGCGGATCTCCCTGGCCCAACACTCATCCCTGGAACCCACGGTTAAGAAGTCCACCAACGTCAGATTCCCAATGATAAACTACGCCTGTAATTTGAATACAATTCTCCCAACTATGCTCATCTCCAAACACGTGAAACTTTGCGTCTTTACTTCCCAGTGCAACTGGATATCCGACACTTTGCACAACAGCCCACAATCAAAGATAGGTGATACATTATCTTCTTCCATAATCCTCAACACTATTGCCCCTCAAGGATGCGTTCGCAGCCACCTACTATACTCGTTGTACACTCGTGACCGTGCAGTTTAATCCCAATTCAACTCCATCTTCATGTTCGCTGACGACATTACCGTAGTGGGTCGGATCTCACAAGACGGAGTACAGGAAGGAGACTGAAAATGTCATAACCTGCTAAGAAGACAACAACCTCTTCCTCAATTGTCCGCTCGACAAAGGAGATTGTAATTTAATTCAGGAAGCTGTACACACACCCCGGTGTACTATGATAATGCCCAAGTAGAAATGGTCGAACGTTTCAGGTTCTTCGGAATAAATATCACGAGCAATTTGTCCTGGACTAACCACTTCCAAGCTGTGGGCACATCAATATCGCTACTTCCTTAGAAGGCATTGAAAGTACGGCATGACCCCAACAATCCTCACCAAATTCTGAAGGTGAGTCATGGAACGTATTTTACTGGGATGCATCATAGCGTGGTTTGGGAACCATGTCCGTCTGAGAACATGCACAGTGTTGTGATTGTAGCGCCGACCATTACACAAACCAGCCTCCCTTCCATCCAATACATCGACAGCTCATGCTGTCTCCGCAAGCCCAGCAGCATAACTAAGTATCGCCCGTATCACGACCTATTATCCCTCTCCCATCAGGCAAGAGGGACAGAACGCATACGTCCAGATCCAGGGACAGGTTTTTCCCCAGCAGTTATCAAGCAAATGAACCGTCCCCTCATCAGGTAGACTGCGATCAGCTAGATGGAGACATATGAACTATCGGTAATCGGAATGTACCTTACATTAAATGCTGTACACTTTATCCTTTAACTTGCACGGCGGACGGACTGGTTGGAATCGTGTACAATCTTTTCTTTGACTGAACAGTACGCAATGAAAAGCCTTTTCAATCATACGTTATTAAAATTTTCAATTGTCGATTTTACTTCGGAGTCACGTGAGTGACTACGTGAGAACCCGCCTCAGGACGCACGTGCGGCATTACGTTTCAGCAGGCAACAGCGGCAGGCGGTAGACAGGGCTCCCGCTACAATTTGAAAAACTAAGCTTTAGGTAAGTACTTACCTTTAATTTAACAGCCCCTCGCGTCTGCTTGTTCCCCGTAGGGCATGCAAGCGGCCCCCTTGGACTCCGGGGAAGGAGTGTTCCTTTCACGGAAGGGGGGGAGAAAGACGCCACCAGGACCGCACACACGGCGGACCACGGACTGGGAGCTGTGCCGGTGCCGGTACCACTCCACAGGGGCGACAACGGGAAGACGGCTCTCGCACTCGTTGGAGGTTCCCCTCAGTCCTCGCTCGCCCCTCGAGTAGCTGGCCAGGTGAAGGCAAGCAGGCGGGCGGGCGGAGGCTTCCGACCATCGGAGCCGATGAAGGGGGGACCCACTACGCAGTGTTGGGTGGAGTGCGCTGCACTCTAACAGTAGCAGCCAGAGTGCATGAGAGAGAGCGAGCGCACCGCGGCAGGACCGCTAACCAGCGCCCCGCTCCCGACACTACACCAAGCCCGTCAGCACTTCAGCAGCGGGCTGGGAAGAACGCTGCACCTGCCCGCTCGACGGAGGAACGTCTCATTGCGGGGACAGCAACAGGCGGTAGGACCGCATAGCGGGCAGTCCGCTACCCCGACACCGCAACCGAGCCCAGCCCCGCTAGCACCTGAGCAGCGGGCTGGATGTATGCAAAACCGGCCGGTGGTTCCGACATCGGATGGGGACGTCTCTCCACCCAGAAGGGGAGAGACAGCCGCCTGAGCTGCAGGAGCGGCTCTTGGGCATTGGAGAGGTGAGTTGCAGTTGTGTTTTGCAGGTTTCAGGAACACAACGCAGAAAACTCGCAAAGAGAAACTGCCCCGCTCCGACTCTACCAGCGGGGCAGCAACCGGCGGCAGCGTCGCTCTCAGAGCGGTTCGCTATCCCTGAGACCGAGCCAAGCCCAGTCTCGCCAGAGCCTGCACGGCGGACTGGGAAAGCGGCCAGGAAGCCAAACGGCAGGTCGTCTCCGATTCGTCTGAGGGGGACATGTCTCTACCAAAGCAGAAGAGAGACAGCCGCCTGAGCTGCATTTAGCAGCTCCTGGAGGAGATGGTCCACCGGGAACAGCAGCGCTCCCGGCGAGACAGGACAGGTACCTCCTCCACAGTGTTGTGTCAGGCACTGCCCTTTGCTACCCTCATACCACGGGTTGGAGCAGGAGGCTAGCATTGGTGACCAGGGCAGGGCTGGTCTGGAACAGGGGCAGGCGGACGAAATCGGGAGTATGCTAGGGGTGCAGGAACAGGAACAGCTGTTGGGTGTGGTGGACCGCTTCGTAGCAACCCCACGGGCTGGAGCACCGCTGGAGCCAAAAAATGGCAGCCAGTATTAATCACCTATCCAACAAACCTCTACTGGAGAAGGTGCTCGCCGAGGTGCTGCAAGAACATTCAGCACCAGAGAACAGTGAGGCCCTTAAGGGAAAAAAGCCTCAACAGCCAAATCTGGGAAAACGTGGGGGCCCTTATGCGGGCACAAAACTCAAGCTACAGCGGATCCTAAGGCTCCTGACGTCAGCTATCACAGCCTATGCTCGTTCTGTGGAGACAACGGAGATGAATACATACCAGCAGGATGTGCTGGCATTAAGGTGTACAATTCGAACTAAACAATCTCCGGAGGGAGAATATAAGACCTGCCCTCAATCCCAAATTTGCAGGCTTGTGTAAAGCCCCAGCTGCGGAGGTAGACTCACTGCTATTTGGGAGAGATCTGAACAAAAAGCTGAAGGAGATGGAAGAGGCATCAAAAACCTTCGGCCTAATGAGGGCAGGCCCCGGGACGAGCAAACCACGACCTCCGATACCCAAGCGGCAGCACCCCACGGCATCCACCAGTCGACGTCTAGAATATGGGACTGGTGAACGCTTGGGGCCGCATTATCCCCAAAGATCTTTTAGATCAGGGCCCGCCGCGGACCCCCTGGAAAATGCGCCTCCCCCCAACATCGCCAGCACGTCGTCAGAACAAAGCACTCAGAAAACAGAAAAGACAAAACCGCCAATAACCAGCATATAGAGCGCTTTCCTGGACTATCTTGGGCTTCATATTAATTCAGTCTACGTGACTATAATGTTGCCAAGAGACGACATAGTTGAATTGGCACAAACAAGCAACAAATTAATGGTCAACAAACTAGCAACTACTCGACAAGTAACAGAGTAATTGGGAAAAATGGTAGCATTTCTGTCTACATAATTCGGACCTTAGTATCAACAACGACATATAGGTTGTCATTGAGCGTCTCATGAAGTTACCCACTGAAGTAATATCAGAAAGACAGTGGTGGGGTTACCACTTATACTGGGCATTAATTATCTAAAATGTTTGGGTGAATTTTATGGATTTAAAGCACTTGCATGTACGGTTATAAATAGACTACACTACGGTGGTGGCCTACATTAACCATATGGGCGGCATAAAGTCGGTATCATGCGACAAGTTGGTCAAAACAATTTGGCAATGGTGTGTCCAAAGAAGTATTTGACTATCAGCAACTTACCTGCCAGGTAAGCTAAATACAGTGACATACACCAGGTCACATAAATTTAATGACAACATCGATTAGATGTTTTTATTAAAAAGTTTTAATAAAACTATCAAGCTATATGACACGCCAGATATCGATTATCTGAATCAACGCTAAATCACCAGGTGTTTGGGGATGTCCTATATATGTCGCGTGGGAACCAGACCCTGGGGCAGCAAATGCGTTTGCGCTGGATTGGTGAAATTATTTCTATGTATTTCTTCCCTTCTGCCTCATCAGTCGAGGACTACGCACAGTACAAAAGGACTCTGCTTCAGGTATTTTGATAGTACCTGACGGACTTACACAGCCATGGTTCCCAATACTCCATGACATGGTTGTTGAAACTTCGATGGTATTCCCCAGTGACCCAGAATTATTAACACTCGGAGCCGGGCACAAGTCATCTGTGCCATGGGAAATTCAAGCTCCTGGGTTGCAGATTCTGTACAAGCCACATCTGGGACTGGGATTGTTATACCGAACCGTCGACACCATGTCAGCATCCCTCTGAACATCCACTGGACTACAGCACTTGTCCAGCATCAAGAGAAGTACTGCAAGGATACAGGGATAACCTACTCAACCGATACAGTTACTACGAACTGGAATTCCTGGCGAACCTTCACCATGATGAAGGATTCGGCTACAGTACCATCAACACAGCTAGAATTGCCCTGCCTGTTTTATTCAAAACAGCTACAGGCCAACAGGCCATGGGGTCACACTGGCTGGTGGTAAATCTATGAAGGATATTACAACTCTAAACCCCTAGACCAGGTACACCCATATATGGGATGTCACAGTGGTACTGCCATACCTCAGGGGATGCCCACCAGCCAGATCCCTCAACCTGAACCATCTATGCTCTAAACACATATGTTGAGGGCACTCGGAGCAGCAGAGAGGGTCCAGTCACTACTCCTATTGCAACTGGACACCATGCTCATAGCTTCAGACCAGATCTCTATCATTGTCCAGGGAATGGTCAAACCAGACCAGGAACACCTTATCCAGTTATAGAATCCGGGCTTACCCGCCAAAAAGCACGGTAATGTGCCATGACCCTATTACCCTACATAGACACAACCTAAATATTCGAGGGAGATGAAAAGCCTTGTGGGTTGGTCACAAAAAAACCTTGTGGTCGGGTAACGAGCCATTTTGGGATGGCTCAAGCAGGTACTAAGCTGCTGGGATAAAACTAACATGTACAAAGTTTCATTCCACAGGACAAGCTTCCACGTCAACGGCAAAAGAATGGACGTGCCTATAAACCACATCCTGGCTACAGCAGAATGGTGGGGGTAAAACGTTCAGAGAAAAATTTATTATAAACTGTTGACGAAACCTGTTTTTTATTTGCAGGAAAGATTCCAGTCAGCAAATATTTAAATTAGCCCAGGGGAGCATTTAAATTTCTTCATTGTTATTGTAAAAATACCATTGTGTTTTTCTATAAACAGATTCATTGGTTGATTACGATAACACACTTCCTCCCTCAACGACTTCGGCAGTGGTGTAGTAATAGCTGTTACACGGTTTGAAATCACAGAGCTTTGAAATCTTCACGTAGTCACTCACGTGACTCCGAAGTAAAATAGTAAGATTAAATGAGAACTTACCAGTTTGAAGTTTGATCTGTATTTTATGAGGAGTTACGATGAGGGATTACGTGCCCTCCGCTCCCACCCTCATTATATGGATCAAACTGATAAATTGATGTCTCTATTTCTTTACTATGTTACTTCAAATACTTGTGTCTATCTGTGATTCCAGACCGCTGCTTGGAAGTATACCGCGACTGCGTGCTGAGGCGGGTTCTCACGTAATCCCTCATCGTTTAATCTTACTATTAATTCTGCTTCTAGTGTTTTTTTATATAGATAGAGACAGAGAGAAAGAGAGAAAAAAGAATTACAAATATCAAAAAAGAGAAAAGGTGGAATGAATTACTTAAAATACGTCATTGGAGATAAGTTCGTAGATTATAAAGTATAACTTTTCATCTAATCCTGAGTTCAAGCTTCAGTCGGGTTTTCATGCCGGGCCAATCTATCGCCTCAAATAGTTAATGAATGGAGCCCATATTTTAACAAAACGTTCCTGTTTGTCCATTAAGACACGTCTAATTCTTTCTAGATGTAGGGTCTCCGACATTTCCAAAATCCACTTTTTAATTGTGGGTGTAATAGGGCCTATCCAAAATGTTAATGTTAATTTTTTCCCAGTTATTATACTGCAGTCGAGTAAGTTTATTTGACGTGTTGTGAGGGTTAAACTTTGTTCTGATATCCATCGTATTATTAATTTTGAGTCTGGATCCAATTTAGTATTAACAACTTCAGAAATGATTCCAAAAATATCAGCCCAGAAATGTTTAATATTTGTACAATTTGCAAAAGTATGTGTTAAATTGGCCTCTAGATGCAGACATATATCACAAATAGGAGAAATATGTGGAAGGTTCTATTTAGTTTTACTTTGGTGTAATGTAATCTGTGTAAGACTTTAAATTGTATTAAAGCATGTCTGGCATTTAACGAGCATTGATGTATATGTTGTAAACTTTCGTCCCAAATATCTTTCGTTATAGGATGACCTAATTCATTTCCCCATGTGTATCTATATAGTTCAATCGGCGGTACCTCGTTGTTTAAGAAGGTGTTATAAATAGAAGCTATTAATTTTTCAGTGTCCGCGTGCTTATTCAAACATTCATCAAGGATTTCTGGTTCCCTAGTCCTATAAACTTGTGTATTAGATTTAACATAATCTCTAATTTGTAGATATCTGAAGAAATTATTTGAGTGCAGTCCATGATTCTGTTGTAACTCTTGAAATGAAAGAAACATGCCTTTCCTATAAAGATGTCCAATCTTTTTTATTCCATAATTGTTCCATTGTGTGAAACCTTTATCCAATATGGATGGCTTGAATAAAGGATTATTTACAATGGGAAGACATAGTGGTATATTATTCAATTTTAAAGCTTTTTTTAAGTTTCCAAATTCGTATTCCACTATGTATTATAGTGTTTTTCTTATAGGTTTTTTTGTGCAGTTTTGTGGGAGCAAATATAATCGAGCCAATTTCAAAAGGCAAACAGTCTTCCTTTCCCATCCTTAACCAATATGGTTGTTGATCAATTTTTTTCCAGCCATAAATTCACGTTTTTAATATGGACTGCCCAGAAATAAAACAAGAAATTTGGCAAGACCAAACCTCCATTTATCTTTGACTTACATAAATGTGTTTTACTTATTCTATGATTCTTATAATCCCAAATAAAGCTTGTAACAATGGAATCGACTTTTTTGGAAAACATTTTTGGGATATATTTCGGGATTAATTGAAATAGGTACAGTAGTTGCGGTAAGAAGATCATTTTATAGCATTAATTCTAACAAGCATTGACATGGGAAGTGTTTTCCAGTATTGAATATTCTTGTGTAGTTTAATCAGTGAGGGTGGAAATTTAGTTTAAATAAAGAGGTATATGTCTTAGTTAGGTAAATTCCTAAATATTTAAGTTTATCTTTAACTATTTTAAAAGGGGATTGTTGTAATGTATGTAAATTGAATTTTGTTATTGGCATGATTTCGCTTTTATTCCAATTAATTCTATATCCTGAAAACTGAGAAAATTGAGTTATTAGATTTAATAGATTTGGAATACTAGTTTCTAACTTTGTAATATATATTAGTACATCATCTGCATATAAGGAAATGTTATTCCTTGTTTCTCTAGTGTTATATCCGTATATTCCTGTATGGGTTCTAACGATTTCTGCTAAGGGTTCGATTGCAAGAGCAAATAATAGTGGGGATAGTGAACATTGGTTATACAGAAAAGCTGGAGAAACTCAGCGGGTGCAGCAGCATCTATGGAGCGAAGGAAATAGGCAACGTTTCGGGCCGAAACCCTTCTTCAGACTGATCGGGGGTGGGGGTGGGTCGGGACAAGAAAGGGAAAAGGAGGAGTAGCCAGAAGGCTGGAGGGTGGGAGGAGATAGTAGGGGAGCTGAGGAAGGGGAGGAGACAGCAAGGACTAACAGAATTGGGAGAATTCGATGTTCATGCCCCGGGGGTGTAGACTCCCCAAACGGAATATGAGGTGCTGTTCCTCCAATTTCCGGTGCTGCTCGCTGTGGCCATGGAGGAGACCCAGGACAGAGAGGTCGGAGGCGGAGTGGGAGGGGGAGTTGAAGTGCTGAGCCACCGGGAGGTCAGCTTGGTTATTGCGGACCGAGCGGAGGTGTTCGGCGAAACGATCGCCCAACCTCCGCTTGGTCTCACCGATATAGATCTGTTGGCATCTAGAGCAGCGGACGCAATAGATGAGGTTGGAAGAGATGCAGGTAAACCTCTGTCGCACCTGGAACGACTGCTTGGGTCCTTGAACGGAGTCGAGGGGGGAGGCAAAGGGACAAGTGTTGCATCTCCTGCGGCCGCAAGGGAAAGTGCCCGGGGAGGGGGTGGACCGAGAGGGAAGGGAAGAATTGACAAGGGAGTTATGGAGGGAGCGGTCTTTGCGGAAGGCAGATATGGGGGGAGATGGGAAGATGTGGCGAGTAGTGGGGTCACGTTGGAGGTGGCGAAACTGACGGAGGATTATTTTTTGTATGTGACGGCTGGTGGGGTGAAAGGTGAGGACTAGGGGGACTCGGCCCTTGTTGCGAGTGCGGGGATGGGGAGAGAGAGCAGTGTTGCGGGGTATGGAAGAGACCCTGGTGCGAGCCTCATTTATGGTGGAGGAGGGGAACCCCCGTTCCCTGAATAGTGAGGACATTTCAGATGTCCTGGTGTGGAACGCCTCATCCGTGGAGCAGATGCGGCGTAGACGGAGGAATTGGGAGTAGGGGATGGAGTCCTTACAGGAAGCAGGGTGGGAAGAAGTGTAGTCCAGATAGCCATGGGAGTCAGTGGGTTTATAGTGTATGTCGGTTAGAAGTCTATCACCTGCAATGGAGATAGTGAGGTCAAGGAATGGTAGGGAAGTGTCGGAAATGGTCCAGGTGTATTTCAGTGCCGGATGGAAATTAGTGGTGAAGTGGATGAAGTCAGTCAGTTGTGTGCGGGTGCAGGAGGTGGCACCAAAGCAGTCGTCGATGTAGCGGAGGTAGAGGTTGGGGATGGGGCCCTGGTATGTATTGAACAAGGATTGCTCGACGTAACCTACAAATAGGCAGGCATAGCTGGGGCCCATGCGTGTGCCCATAGCTACGCCTTGTATTTGGAGGAAGTGGGAGGAGTCGAACGCGAAGTTATTGAGGGTAAGGACCAGCTCCGCTAGGCGGAGGAGAGTGTCAGTGGCTGGGTATGGGTTGCTTCTCTGGTCGAGGAAGAACCGGAGGGCTGTGAGACCATCGTGGTGGGGGATGGAGGTGTATAGTGATTGGACGTCCATGGTGAAGATGAGGGGGTGAGGGCCTAGGGAATTGAATGCACGGAGACGACGGATAGTGTCTGAGGTGTCTTGGACATAGGTAGGGAGGGATTTAACCAAGGGTGATAGGATGGAGTCAAGGTATTTGGAAATGAGTTCAGTGGGGCACGAACAGGCGGAGACAATGGGTCTTCCGGGACAATCAGGTTTGTGGATTTTAGGGAGAAGGTAAAATCGGGCTGTGCGGGGCTGGGGAACGATGAGGTTGGAGGCTCGGTCGGGTAGGGCATTGGAGTGGATGAAGTTGGTGATGGTGCTGGAGATGGTGGCCTGGTGCTCGTCAGTGGGGTCATGGTCCAGGGGTAAGTAGGAGGAGGTGTCCGATAGTTGGCGCGTGGCCTCAGCTTTGTAGAGATCGGCGCGCCAGACTACCACGGCACCTCCCTTGTCAGCGGGTTTGATAACCAAATCTGGGTTGTTGCGGAGTGAGTCGATGGCAGAACGTTCCTGTGGTGAGAGATTGGAGTGAGACAGGGGAGTGGAGAAGTTGAGGCGGTTGATGTCGCGACGGCAGTTATTGATAAAAAGTTCTAAAGCCGGAAATTGGCCACGAGGGGGGTTCCACGAGGAGGGGGTGCGTTGGAGACGGGAAAAGGGGTCATCAGTGGGGGGCGAGGACTCCTTCCCATGGAAGAAAGCTGTGAGGCGGAGGCGACGGTAGAAGCGCTCCAAGTCGTGGTGGGCGCGGAATTGTGAACATCCTTGTCTACAACCTCTAGAAAGGTTAAATTTAGTTGATAACATTTGGTTTGTTAATATTCTAGCTGTTGGATTAGAGTCTAATAATTTAACCCATGTACAGTACTTCTCTCCCAGTTGAAAATTTTCCATCACCGAAAATAAATATGGCCATTCTACATCCAACGAAATAATTGCTAGATCTGCATTAGGAATTCTGAGTATATAATATTGAATAGTCTTCTTAAATTATAAAATGAGTAACGTTTTGGAATAATACCCGTTTGGTCGGGGTGTATTAATTTGTTAATCACTAAGCTCAATCTATGAGATAGGAATTTGGTTAATATTTTCTGATCAATATTTAAGAGACCTATTGCTCTATATGAACCTGGGTCTTCAAGATCCTTATCCGTTTTTGGTATAAAAATGAGTAGATTCATTTAGAGTTTCTGGGAGTTTCTGTTGAGTGTAAGCGTATTTGTACAGTGCCTGTTAGAAACATAGAAACATAGAAATTAGGTGCAGGAGTAGGCCATTCGGCCCTTCGAGCCTGCACCGCCATTCAATATGATCATGGCTGATCATCCAACTCAGTATCCCGTGCCTGCCTTCTCTCCATACCCTCTGATCCCCTTAGCCACAAGGGCCACATCTAACTCCCTCTTAAATATAGCCAATGAACTGGCCTCGACTACCCTCTGTGGCAGAGAGTTCCAGAGATTCACCACTCTCTGTTGACGTGGAGAAATCAGATCATAAATGTATATGAAAAGTTTTTTTTTCCATAATTAGTAAACTATATAATATGTTTGCTTCTAATTTAAAAAAAAATTAAGAACAGTAAATAAAAATTAAAAATAAGAAAGGATATGGGGCATAAACACGCAGATGGGCCTCGTGAAGAATTAAATTGATTGAAAGTTGGGCTGTACGGCTTGTTTCCGTGCTATATGCATCTATGACTCATAACCCGTTTCAACCCTGTGTCAACCTATTATCTACAATGTTTTGTCCTGCCCCTTCTAACTTCAAACCGTCTATATCCTCCACACACAATTGTCAAAAGAAGTGTCCAGAGCCGTAACCGGACCTGTGTAAGTTGTTCTGAGATGGTGCCAGACCCGGAAAGTTACTCTCTTGTGTCACCCCTAATATCGTTTTACAGATCCAAGTAAACCCTACCGCACGAATCTCTCTAATAATGTCCCTATACAGGTAGAGCCGTCGCATATAATTTCAGTTGTGTCCATTTTGCCATCAACATTAATCTATCTGGGCCAATCTATCCCTTCTGGGCCAATCTATCCCTTCAAATAGTTAATATAACCATATAACAATTACAGCACGGAAACAGGCCATCTCGACCCTTCTAGTCCGTGCCGAACACGTATTCTCCCCTAGTCCCATATACCTGCGCTCAGACCATAACCCTCCATACCTTTCCCGTCCATATAACTATCCAATTTATTTTTAAATGATAAAAACGAACCTGCCTCCACCACCTTCACTGGAAGTTCACTCCACACAACCACCACTCTCTGAGTAAATAAGTTCCCCCTCATGTTACCCCTAAACTTCTGTCCCTTAATTCTCAAGTCGTGTCCCCTTGTTTGAATCTTCCCTACTCTCATTTGGAAAAGCTTATCCACGTCAACTCTGTCTATCCCTCTCATCATTTTAAAGACCTCTATCAAGTCCCCACTTAACCTTCTGCGCTCAAAAGAATAAAGCCCTAACTTGTTCAAACTTTCTCTGTAACTTAGTTGCTGAAACCCAGGCAACATTCTAGTAAATCTCCTCTGTACTCTCTCAATATTGTTGACATCCTTCCTATAATTAGGCGACCAAAATTGTACACCATACTCCAAAATTGGCCTCACCAATGCCTTGTACAATTTTAACATTACATCCCAACTTCAATACTCAATGCTCTGATTTATAAAGGCCAGCACACCAAAAGCTTTCTTTACCACCCTATCTACATGAGATTCCACTTTCAGGGAACTGTGCACAGTTATTCCCATATCCCTCTGTTCACCTACATTCTTCAATTCCCTACCATTGACCATGTACGTCCTATTTTGATTTGTCCTGCCAAGATGTAGCACCTCACAGTTATCAGCATTAAACTCCATCTGCCATCTTTCAGCCCACTCTTCCAACTGGCATAAATCTCTCTGTAGACTTTGAAAATCTACTTCATTATCCACAACCCCACCTATCTTAGTATAATCTGCATACTTACTACTACAATTTACCACACCATCATCCAGATCATTGATGTACATGCCAAACAACAGTGGACCCAACACCGATCTTTGTGGGACCCCACTAGTCACTGGCCTCCAACCTGACAAACAACCATCCACCATTACTCTCTGGCATCTCACATTCAGCCACTGTTGAATTCATCTTGCTACTCCTACATTAATCCGAAACCATTGAACCTTCTTAACCAACCTTCCGTGAGGAACCTTGTCAAAGGCCTTACTGAAGTCCATGTATACAACATCCACTGCTTTACCCTCATCAATTTCCCGAGTAACCTCTTCAAAAAATTCAAGATGATGTCAAACATGACCTTCCAGGCACAAATCCATGTTGACTGTTCCTAATCAGACCCTGTTTATCCAGATGCTTATATATATTATCTCTAAGTATCCTTTCCATTAATTTGCCCACTACTGACGTCAAACTAACAGGTCTATAATTGCTAGGTTTACTCTTAGACCCCTTTTTAAACAATGGAACAACATGCGCAGTACGCCAATCCTCCGGCACTATTCCCGTTTCTAATGACATTTGAAATATTTCTGTCATAGCCCCTGCTATTTCTACACTAACTTCCCTCAATGTCCTAGGGAATATCCTGTCCGGACCTGGAGACTTATCCACTTTTATATTTCTCAAAAGTGTCAGTACTTCCTCTTCTTTGATCCTCATAGTTTCCATAGCTACTCTACTTGTTTCCCTTACCTCACACAATTCAATATCCTTCTCCTTGGTGAATACCGAAGAAAATAAATTGTTCAATATTCTCCCCATCTCTTTTGGCTCTGCAGATAGCTGTCCACTCTGACTCTCTAATGGACCAATTTTATCCCTCGTTATCCCTTTGTTATTAAAATAGCTGTAGATACCATTTGGATTTACTTTCACCTTACTTGCCAAAGCAACCTCATATCTTCTTTTAACTTTTCTAATTTATTTCTTGAGATTCTTCTTGTATTCTTGATACTCCTCAAGCACCTCCATTTAATGAATGGAGGTACAACATTAACGACCTTCCAGCGATCAGACAATGGCCAATTAGTAGGCCATCTAAACAAAGAAGGATAGATTGTATAATGGAGTGCATGCAATGTATCCGGTACATAACTCTTGAGAAAATATTGTGAGCCGATACGTTCACTGCAACGCTTTTGCCTGGCCGACTGATTTCCTCCAGCAGTTTTTGTTTAGCTCAAGGTTCCACCATCTGCACTTCCTGGTTTCTCCACCAAGTTTGAACAAGCAGTGCTCAATCTACCCTGGGAATTTCTCGCTGATATAAATAAGATATACGTTGCAAGCAACACATCGACCACTGCCAGATTCACCCGATACTTAATTTCTCTGAATATGAGTCAGCCAGTAATCGTACAAATAGAAAGTGTTTATTATCCTATTCTTTCAATTATTGGCGATCCTGGTAAGTCATTTGGAGAAGTTCCTAACAGATTCGTTTACAGGCGTTTGTTTCATAGACGTTAATGACTATGAACAAATGTGTCTGAAAATGTTATTTTTTTTATCAATGTTCATAAATACATTATGTATGTCACCAGCCTACTTGCGAAGGCCCATTTGAAATAGCGCGACGAGAAGGAAATATCTGCAGATTGATTCCTCGGGCGACGCGTTTGTCATATGGGGAAGAATTCAAGTGGACATTGTAAATGTTTTAAGGAAAATGAGATGATATTTAATTGAATACAGGGTTTATTTTTCATGGCTTTAGTGTTCGAACAGGGATCAGAGTGTAGACTAAGTATGCGACCTTTCCGGATAAGGATCAGGAAATAATTTCTAAACCTAGAGGCTAGAAAACAGTGCACGCTCTGTTCAAATGAGGTGTCTGTGTGCAAGGAAAGACGACGAGGGATGTATGTGTCTACGGGATCATGGCGCCAACTTCAGGGAGCCATGATCGCGTTCAAGAGTGAACCAACAGCAGTATAGTATGTATCCTGCTGGTTCTTCTAGTAGAGAGAAATATACCGAGATAATACAGATTTTCACGAAAACTATAAGCAGGGAGTAGAGGCGATCAATTCGTTATCGTTCATAGTTCGCATATCATCCGTCAGGACAGTCAGAAAAAAATACATACTAGGGGAAACTAATCTCGATGTGGGCAGATTCAATTGCATCCGGACCATCGGTTTACTAGTCCTATTAGCCCGAATCGCGCTGCGCGATTGTTGGTTCTCGAAGGGAACCGTCGCTGGAATCCAAGCATAATGCTGATTTCCGCACATCAGTGGACGTCTGGGTTCAAATGAGATCCACATGTGTCATCAAAGTGGAGGAATTGTTTAATTTAGTTATCGTCCGAGGCTGAAAGAAAGTAGCTTTTACCACGGCATTGACTTGCTTGTCAAATTTCAGTGCTGAGTCAAATATCACGCGGAGGTTTTTGACGTGAGGTTCGAGTAGTGGGGTAAGGCATCCAAGACTGCCTGCTATCAATTTGATTGAGTCCGAGGGGCCGAGAAGGATGACCTCAGACTTACTATCATTTTGTTGGAGGAAGTTCTGGACCATCCAGCACTTTATATCCTCGAGGCAGCGGGTAAGGTTAAGCAGATTTGATTGGTTTTGGGGCTTCAGGGGGGAGATAGAGTTGTGTATCGTCTGCGTAGCAATGGAAGGAAATGCCGAGCCTTTCAATGACTTGGCTGGCCTAAGGGGAACATATACAGAGAGAAGAGAATGGGGCCAAGGATGGAACCGTGTGGAACCTCACAGCAGAGATTAGCTGGGAGGAGAAAGAGTTACCTATGTTAGTCGAGAAACTCCTACCTTTGAGGTACCTTTAAATAAAACGTTTTGTGTTGCTACTCGTTTTAAGTTGAATACAAAAGTTGTTAATGGCAGTTATCAATAAGAATACCGACAACATATGATATTAGAAATAATCACAGATATTTTAATTATTTATTCAATGCTCATTCCAGCATCAAGCTTTCCCTGAGATATAAATATAATTCAGTAGCTAATTGGAGTGTTTGCTGAATTTAACCAGAACTAGACTAATTGGGACCCGTTGGGACTCAGCTTCACTTTGGAGGTCTGGTCCCCCAACGCAATATTGCATCTCTCCACCAATCCAATATACACACGCACGCACAAACACAGACTCACACACACACATACACACACACTCACACTTACACGCACACATACACACAGAAATACACCCTCCACCTCACACACACACACGCATCCACTCACACACATACACTCACTCACACACACTCACACACACCTATATACAATCACATTCACTCATACACACACACACTTACTCACTCACTCACACACTCACTGACACACTCACTCACTCCCACACTCACTGACACACTCACACTCAAACACAGAATCGCACGCTCACACATATACTCACACACACCCACACTCACACACTCACATACATACAATCAAACAGACACACAGACTCACAAGCATATACACTCCCATACACGTTCACTCACATACACACTCACACACACAGACTCACACACGCACATACACTGACACAAAAACATACACTCACACACACATACAGTCACACAAATACACTCAAACATACACACTCACACACTCACATGCACCCTCATACACACGTACACACTCACACTCACACACATACACACACATAGACACTCACACACACTGACTCACACACCATATATATTACAGTACACTTTCTTCAATCTACTAACACTGTTGAGCGCGGACTCCCCACTGTGGAGCTTCCGCAGCCACCTCTGCACTTACCGGAAATGACACAATCAGCGCGACCTCTGCACTCACCTTAATTACGCAATCAGCGCGACCTGTCCACTAAGCGGAAGTCATGAAATGCGCGGGACTTTTGGACTAAACACTGTCGGACCTAATAAAGCATTTATTCCTTCCAAGCACAGTCGGACATAATAAAGCATGTATTCCTTCCAAACACATTCGGAACGAATAAAGAATTGCAGTTTCAAGCACAGGCAGGGCAGCAGGCCACACAAGTCATGGCGTTGTCATTTCGTTTCATTTCATTTCAAAATAAGCATAGCACGGGATCCCGCTCGTAAAAGTAAATTCTCTCCCCAGCTGCTGGTGTATTCGAGTTCCATGAACAACCTGCATTTCCTGATTTTGGTCGGATATCTGTTGGGTATAAAATTATAACTGCATAAAGATGAACATTCTCTGTAGGTACAACTACATTTTTGAAAATGTTTCAATGGATTTAAGAAATAGATACATCGGAATTTCGCAACTCGTCTCATATTCCGTCTCACCACTTGCGATATAGCTCTTAGGGCTAACGGAATCAAGGGATATGGGGGAAAAGCTGAAACGGGGTACTAATTCTGGATGAGCAACCATAATCACATTGACTGGCTCAAAAGGGCCCAATGGCCTGCTCCTGCGTATATTTTCTATGTTTCTATGCTTATACTTATTTCACTAATTCTGCCCTCGCGGAATGAAATCCGTTGCTGGGAATTTCAGTACGGGTACCCTTCAGAAACCAATATAATCACGTTGCATATAAATGTGAGGAGAGAATTCTTGCCAGGGTTTTTATTCGATTATCTTTCATCATAGACACGTGATATTGTGTCGTCGTATTTTGGCAACAATGCAGGGCACTAGTTATTGTTGTCTTACAACTTAATAATTCGACAGTAATGCCATGAGGTCCGAGAGAAGCCATTAGCTGAGGGAGCATGGTAATCTTATAAATGTTTCTAGGGAAGCGTGTAGCACGATATCCTTCATCTCTAATGTCACACGAAATATGGACGAGAAGCTTGACTGTTCAATCCCTATTAGACTGCAGATGGATTAAAATCTTGCTGGTTTAAAAGTATTATATATGAATACACGAAGTATAAAAAGTAAAGTAAAGGATTAACTTGCGGCTCGGCTAGAGATTATAGATATGTTATTGTGGGGATTAAAGATACATGGCGGCACGTAGATTAGGGTTGCGAACAGAATATTCAGGTTTATACGTCCATTAGAAAGGACAGGCGGTTGGGCAGAGGAGGTGGCGAGGGATGGAATTTAGTCCCTTACGAGGGATGACATATGGAGTAGAATTGAGGAATTGTAAAGGTTAAATACACTAATGGGGGTTACTGCAGGCCGTCAAACAGTAGCCTGGATATAGGGTACAACTTGCAGCAGCAGTTCAAAGTGACATATAACATATATACTGCTACTTTGGTTATGGGGGATTTCAATATGCAGGTAGACTGTAAGTATCAGGTTGAGTCTGGACCCCATGAAAGGGAGCTTGTAGAGTGCCTCCGAGATGGATTCTTAGAGCAGTTTGTATTGGAGCCTATGAGAGAGAAGGCAATTCTGGATTTAGTGATGTCTAATGAACCAGATTTAATAAGGGAACACAAGGTTAAGGAATCGCTCGGAGATAGTGACCATAAAATGATTTAATAAGATAATCCGTTTTAATTTGCCATTTGAGAGGGAAAATGTTAATTCAGATGTGTCAGTGTTGCATTTGAACAAAGGGGACTATGAAGGCATGAGAGGGAAGCTGGCCAAGGTCGACTGGAAAATAATCCTAGCAGGAATGGCGGTAGAACAGCAATGGCAGAAATGTCTGAGCATAATCCAGAAAATACTGGATCATTTCAATCCAAAGAGGAAGAACGATTCTAAGGGGAGTAAGAGGCAACCGCGACTGACAAAGGAAGTTAGGGACGGTTTAAAACTAAAGGCAAAGTTGTTTAATATAGCAAAGAGTAGTGGGAAGCCAGATGATTTGGAAACTTTCAACGGACGCCAGAAGGTAACAAAACGGGTGAACAGATAAAGTAAGAAGGTAAGAGTGCCAAGAATATAAAGCAGGATAGTAAACGCTTATTTAGGTATGTTAAGAGAGAAAGATTAGTACAGACAAATGTGGGTCCCTTGAAGGCACAAACAGGTGAAGTTATTATGGGGGACAAGGAAATGGCCGAAGAATTGAACAGGGACTTTGGTTCTGTCTTCACTAAGGTGGACATAATATCCCAGATGTAATAGTTGACAGAGGATCTAGGAAGACAGAGGAACAGAAATGCATTTTCATTAGACGATAAATAATTTTGGGTAGACTGATGGGACTGAAGGCTGACAAATGCCCATGGCCTGATGGGCTGCATCCCAGGGTACTCAAGGAGGTGGCTCCAGAAATCGTTGACGCATAGGTGGTAATTTTCCAACTTTCAGTTGATTCAGGATCAGTTCCTGTGGATTGGAGGGTAGCTAATGTTATCACACTTTTCCAGAAAGGAGCGAGAGAGAAAACGGGGAATTATAGACCAGTTTGACTAACTTCGGTGGTGGGTAGGATGCTGGAGTCAATTGTTAAATAGATAATGACGGCGCATTAGGATGGTAGGAATAGGATTGCTCCAAGTCAGTGTGGATTTATGAAGGGGAAATCCTGCCTGAATAATCTTCTGGAATTTTTTGAGGATGAGACAAGTAAAATGGATGAAATAGAGCCAGCGGATGTAGTGTATCTGGACTTTCAGAAGGCCTTTGAGAAGCTCTCACACAGGAGATTAGTGTTCACAATTAGAGCACATGGTATTGAGGGTAGGGTATTGCCATGGATAGAGAATTGGTTGGCAGACAGAAAACAAAGAGTAGCAATAAAAGGGTCCCTGTCAGAATGGCAGGCAGTGGGGAGTGGTGTGCCGCGGGGCTCCGTGCTAGGGCCGCAGCTATTTACAATATATATTAATGATTGAGATGATGGAATTAAAAGTAACACGAACAATTTTGCAGATGAGACAAAGCTGGGTGGCAATTTGAACTGTGAAGAGGATGCTAGGAGGTTGCGGGGTGACTTGGATAGATGTGATTGGTCAGATGCATGGCAGATGCAGTATAATGTAAATACATGTAAAGTTATCCACATTGGAGGCAAAAACAAGGAGGCAGATTATTATATCAATGGTGTCAGGTAAGGAAAAAGGTAATTGCAACGAGTCCTGTGTTTCTTTGCACACCAGTCATTGAATGAAAACGTGCAGGTACAGCAGGCAGAGAAGAAAGCTAATGGCATGTTGGCCTTCATATCGAGATGATTTCAGTATAGGCCCTTCTGCAGGTGTACAGGGCCCTCGGTGTGACCACACCTGGAGTATTGTGTGCAGTTTTGGTCTAATTTGAGGAAGCACATCCCTGTTATTGAGGGATTGCAGCGTAGGTTCGCGAGGTTATTTTCCGGGGATGGCGGGACTTTCATATCAGGAAAGATTGGAAAGTATGGGCTTGAATTCACTGGAATTTAGCAGGATGAGGGGGTTCTTGTAGAAACATATACAACTCAGAGGACTGGACGAGCTAGATGCTTGAAAATGGTCCCAATGTTGTGGGAGTCCAGAACCAGGGGGCCACAGTCTAAGAATAAAGGTGAGGCCATTTAAAACTGAGATGTGAAAAAAGTGCTGCACGCAGATAGTTGTGAAATTCTCTGCTAGGGAAGGCAGTGGAGGCCAATTCACAGCATGAATTTAAAAGAGAATAAGATAGAGCACGCGCGGCTGGTGGAATCAAGGGTATGTGGAGAAGGCAGACACGGGTTACTGATTGTGGATGATCAGCCATGATCACAGTGAATGGCGGCGATGCCACCATGGGCCGAATAGCCTCGTCCTGCATATGATTACAATTTTTCTATGTTTCTATGTCATTACCATTATCCTGTCTTCGTCTTATGGAGTCCACACACAAGAATAGAACACACTTCTCAGCATCTGCATACAATGATGTCTGCCTCGTTGATTCTTGTGCTTCTTGTGCGTGGTGGTGGAAAAATTGGTGGAAATTGGGCCGCGACGTGAACGCTCTTTCTTTGACCACACCATATTCATGTATAGTTCGCTGATAACTTCAGCCACCTGGAAAACCCAGGTGTTATACCTCTTCACAGTCTATTGATAACACACTGAATATTTACGAATCATTTCCAGTATAAAAATCTGGTAGAAGTTTGTTTCGTCTAATCCCGCTGAAGAAATTGCGGGGTTCCGCCGGCAGCATGTATTGAGAAGCAACATCACAATATTCGCTTGTTGTCCGTATGATAAAAGTTTGTAAACGTAAACGCACAGCTGTTTGAAAATCGCGTTGCTTAAAACATACTGAAGACAGACACAAAATGCTGGAGTAACTCAGCGAGACAGGCAACATCTCTGGATAGAAGGAATGGTTGACGTTTCGGTTGGAGACTCTTCTTCAAACATACTGATCTCCACGTTTCTCAAAAAAAACCTTATTTGATAACATTGAAGCCCATGTTTCTCTTTCTGGCTTCAATATATTGGACACATAGGAAATAACCTTGAAGTTCCTTGAAGGTGGAATCTCATGTAGATAGGGTGGTAAAGAAAGCTTTTGGTATGCTAGCCTTTATAAATCAGAGCATTCAGTATAGAATCTGGGATGTAATGTTAAAATTGTACAAGGCATTGGTGAGACCAAATCTGGAGTATGGTGTACAATTTTGATCGCCCAATTATAGGAAGGATGTCAACAAAATAGAGAGAGTACAGAGGAGATTTACTAGAATGTTGCCTGGGTTTCAACAACTAAGTCACAGAAATAGGTTGAATAGGTTAGGTCTTTATTCTCTGGAGCGCAGAAGGTTAAGGGGGGACCTGATAGAGGTCTTTAAAATGATGAGAGGGATAGACAGAGTTGATGTGGACAAGCTTTTCCCTTTGAGAATATGGACGATTCAAACAAGAGGACCTGACTTCAGAATTAAGGGACAGAAGTTTAGGGGTAATATGAGGGGGAACCTCTTTACGCAGAGAGTGGTAGCGGTGTGGAATGAGCTCCCAGTGGAAGTGGTGGAGGCAGGTTCATTGATATCATTTAAAAATAAATTGGATAGGCATATGGATGATAAGGGAATGGAGGGTTATGGTATGAGTGCAGGCAGGTGGGACTAAGGGGAAAAAAAATTGTTCGGCATGGACTTGTAGGGCCGAGATGGCCTGTTTCCGTGCTGTAATTGTTATATGGTTATATGGTTATATGGTTATATGGTTAATAACACCCATGTGAATCAAGTGGCTGGGGTGCAGTGTCGCTGGCATTCACAATCATAACGTGCCTCGAGCCGGTGATCATGGAACACATAAAGTCCAGCCTCACCATGACTCTTGACACATTACATTATGCCTACCGTTCTCGGACAGTTAATCGGACACCATCTCTGTGGTGCTATGGTACAATCATCTCCAGAAAAGCTGGAGAAGAAGGCCTCCTATTGTTTGTCTATAGATCCACAATCCATATCACAATCCCAACCAAACCCATCTCCAAATTCCTGTAACTTGCAGGCATCACGCCCTATGCCACTGACTCCCTGACCCATACACACAATCAGAAAGGAAAAACGGCAAATCATTATCCGCGATAATTTTCAACATCCGCGCACAGCAAAGCCGCGTCGCCTCCCCTCTAACCTCTCTCCATGTACACTTACTGTTTTGTGACCAGTTTTTGCTCCAAACCTATTTACGCGTTTCAAGGTAACTACACCGTGGCCAGTCGTATCTCAAGGCTTCATACGAGCATGAAGTCAAGAAAACAGCCTCTTCCCTCATACCAGACAGACGAAAGAGCTGGGACTTGGACTTAAGAAGAGAGGTGGAGTGCATGAACCAGTCTGCATCAATGGTGCAGGTAGATGTTTTGGAAGAGAGCACGGGAATAAGAATTACATTAAATTGGAAAACTAATTCTTCGTTCCACAATCACACAAGGTGTCACTTAAAAAAGCATAATTATTTATTTATTTATTTATTTATTTTTAATTTTATTTTTATTAGCAGTACAGTAAATCACATTAATACATCGCATATATCTTATTACATTATGTTGTGCCACTTCATTTTTTGAGCTTTAAAAAAGAAAGAAATAAAAGAAGAAAAGTAAGCAAGAATCGTGAAGGTGCGGGAAAGTGTTGGGAGAAAAGAACCCCTTAGGGAAGGAATTAGAGAAGGAAGCAAAGAAAATAAATAAGACCCTAGAAAGAAAAGAAAAAAAAGGAAAAAAGGAAAATCAGTCGCTCTATTGTAACACAAAACTCCGCAAAAAAGGATATACCAACCATGTTTTTATTTAAAAAATATTTTATACCCCCCCCCCCATTACCAGGTCCTGGTAGCCTTTATATTTTAACTTATTATTGCACCTTAGCTTGTAATAGTTCCATAAATGCAAACCACGTCTTTTGGAAGTGATCTGCTTTAAAAAAAACAACAACAAAAAAACATAATTCATTCCGCTGCAGAAATATTTCCACTATGAACATTGTACAAAATTAACGATTCACTTGAGTGCGAGTCCATTGCATCACAGTATTTATAAACTACCACATTGTTGTTGTGTTTTGTGCAATATTTCTGTCACATCTTCAGTCTCTTTCAGTGTCTCGATAAATTTAATTGTTTAATTTAACCGTAGATATCTCTTCAGATTTTAATTACACGTGATACTTATAAAACATAAGGGAGGGTGCACATTGCAATTTATGGGTGCAGCTAATGAAGAACATTTATCAGAAACTGCATTAAGGCTACAAAAATCTTTAAGCTGATAACCGATACGGTATGGACGGTTTAGACTGCGGAAACGTGTTATCATTTTAACAGCGATGAAGGGCATGAAACAAACAACCCAATTAACGTGATCGTGATTGAATATTACCAATCACATAGCCTGTTGATTCCACCCTTGAGGTTTCTGTAAAGTATAAGTACGAGCTAATTTTGAAATCGGGCTATCCGTGTGTCTATTGAACTGACTAGAAAGACATCTTCCAACTAAATATGAAAAGGCCTGCACTCCTGAAGGCCGAGAGTATTTACTATCCAGTTCTTGCAACCATTGGAGTCCCAGGTAGGTGAGCCAGAGAATGGTTTTACAGATATACCTTGATATGCTTGACAGACGATATTAAACATCATAGCAAACATATCTGAAAGCATTACAGTTTTCTATGAAAGTATTAATGCAAACAAAGTAATGTAAAAAAAAAATGCTGCTCTCTACCTGATCCGATATATTGTGCTGACCTAACTTATGTATTGGGTGTAAATATCATGTGAAAAATGATTGAATTTCTCTGACGGTAAAATTACATTTACACATTATATATGAAATATAATATTCTATATATTTATTATTGGTCAAGTCCACTGGACACAACAAGCCCTCCTTCCGCTCCTCATCTACCTGAACAATGGCCGATTGAACACTTCCAAAGAGGGGTCTGCATATAAATGCGGTGTTTCAAGCTCTTTCTATTTCATTCCATGCAGCTGATTTTGCATAAGTTCATTATACCAAGAACAATTAAACGTACGGCGGCTGCCGCTGAGCGTTATAGACCATAACTGACTTTAACTTTAGACGTCACGATCCAAATAAGAAAACAAAGGTTTGATGTATGCTCTTCTCTGTGTTCTGTGACTTTCTATAAAGAATGACAGTCATGTAAGCAAGTCCGTGCGCATGCTATGATCGCAGGTGCTTCGTCTGCCTGATAACTTATCACGAACTAATACATGCAAGTCGAGGGAATCTGTCGGTAAGTATCCATGAAATTGACATATTTTTATATGTATTGTGAATGCTCAGCTAAATTAGGTCATGGTCTACTGAGTCTGAGCAACGTGGTTTATTTTAAAGCATTGTAACATTTAAATACAAGTTGCATAAAGTGAAACAGTCTAATGGTCCTGATTTGACCTACCAGTTTGAATAGCAATGATTTGCCATTTAGAGTAATGTGTAAATTAATCTATTGACGGATGTTTTACTTGTGCGTATTATTGAAATAAACGAGGATAATTTGTTATAAATAACACAGAACACGGAAAACAATACATCAGAATACTGTAATGCACAGCAGAAAAAAATAAAATTCGCCGTTGCATTACAGGAAGATTTAACTTTTACATTCAGCAGATATTCAGAAGAAAGGTAAGATGTGTTGCTTTTAGACACAAAATGCTGGAGTAACTCAACGGGACAGGCAGTTTCTCAAGGAATGGGTGACGTTTCGGGTTACCTGTTGCTTTATGACTGATTTGCGAGATTAAATAGCTATATTTTGTTCATCGCAAAGAGGGTATTGA